>NC_068991.1:46077803-46078408 GCF_001194135.2 Octopus bimaculoides | reverse complement strand
TATATATATATATAGGTGAGAAAGTTGGTACGTGAAAGAACGTGGTTGGATGTATAAAAGATAAACAAGAGTGAAAAAACTACAGAAGGCTTGTGTTACATGGTAAAAGTATATATTTAAATTGTTTTGTCAGAAAAATGTTATAAAATTTTGGGTATATAAACATTATATTTGGAGAAATAACCGGTTTCGTGTTGTCTTTTCAAATTTCTCTACCTGTATCGTAACATGTCTTCGCTCCAGTGTGTAATATATATATATATATATGTATAAGCACGCATACATACATACATACATACATACATACATACATATACAAGAGTTATCTTCCATGTGTTGGCACGAGCCTCCTTGCGATAATGTAAACTTTCATTTAATCAAGATATCTTTGGCGTGAAGAGCAGTCTACGGTATACACCTCGCTTGGATATTTACCACTTCCGAGGTTCCGCTCGCTATGAAACATATGTAGGCCGTTAAGAAAATAAACCACTATTGTCTCTGAAAGTTGTTTTTTATATTTACTACGGTTTGCTTGAAGCTAACTTTTTTCCTACACCTCGATCCTTGGATCTTATATTTACACACACACACACACACACACA
>NC_068991.1:46068868-46074097 GCF_001194135.2 Octopus bimaculoides | reverse complement strand
GTTTATGACAATGATGATGATAATGGTGATGATCGTGATGACAACGACGAACGACTACGACATTGACGACGATGACAAAGGTAACAAAAACGACGATGATGACGATGATGATGATGATGATGATGATGATGATGATGATGATGATGACGATGATGATGATGATGATGATGATGATGATGATGATGATCGTGATGATGATGATGATTATGATGATGATGATGATGATGATGATGATGATGATGGTGATAGCGGTGGTGATGATGGTGATGATGAAAAGGAGGAGGAGGAAGAGGATCAGGATAGTGGTGGTGTTGGTGGTGGTGGTGGTGGTGAGGATGATAGTTATCGTCATCATGCCAACAGTTAAGTGTCATGACAACGATGATGATGATGATAATAACAACGAACGAAATCGACGACTACGTCAACGACAACGAAGACGTCGACAGCGCCACTGCTGCAGCCGCTGCAGCCGCTGCTGTTATGGCCGATGAGATTGACGCTCATAATTCTCATCATTGGTGGATAATCTCCGATAGCATTCGGATGATAATGGTGACAATATTGCTGCTGATGAAGCTGATGACTGAAATATTAATATAGAGTGGGGGTATGGAAAATATGGTGGTTGGCAGCGAGATAAAAGAGGGGTAGAGGCGGCGGCGGCGGTGACGGCGGTGACGGCGGCGGTGACGGTGGCACCGGCAGCAGTAGCAGTGTTGTTGTTGTTGTTGGTGGTGGTGTTGGGCGGTGAACGAATTACAAATCCGGACAAATACTGTAAAACTATGTTATACATCACATTTAATAGAAATCATAATGTAGAAAACTGCATCAAAGGAATTAAGCAAATGACAAAAATATTTAGGGGGATTTATTTCGTAATATGCGTAGGGATTGCTGTGGCGGGTTGGAAACGGTGCAGGTTGTCTTTAGTAGTCGACGTTATTAATATCTTCAGCATCGTCGTCGTCGACGTCGACCTGATGACGATGATGATGATGATGATGACGATGATGATGATGACGACGACGATGATGATGACGATTATGATGATGATGATGATGATAATGATGATGATGATGAAGATGATGATGATGAAGATGATCGTCATCTCATCCTCTTCTTCATCATCATCAACATTATCGTTGTAACCTGCATCGGCGGCGTCGTTGTCAGCCACATCAGGCATTATCATCATTACCATCGTCATTTCGTTGTCATCGTCTTCATCATCATCATCATCATCATCATCATCATCATCATCATCATCATCACATCCACCGTCTTTATCATCATCATCGCCATTGTCGTCGTCATCGTCGTCGTAGTCGTCATCGTCGTCATCATCGTTATCTTCATCATCATCATCATCATCATCACCGTCATCGTCATAGTCGTTATCGTTGCCATTTCCATCATCACATTATCGTCATCATGTCGATATCATCGTCACCATCATCATCATGATGATGATCATCATCATCATCATCCCATCACCAGATCTACCACTACCACTCTCATAATCATCATCATCGTCATCATAACTGTTGTGATTTGTATATCGTCGTGGTTATTAGCTTCGATCTCTCGTTCTCTTCTTTTTACTTTGTTGTTCTTCTTTACCTCGGCCATCTCTTTTTTCACTCTTCTCAATGCTTGACATTCTAACTTCATTCATACAAACAGATTTTAAAATAAAACAAGTGCTAGGGTCGACTGATTCGATTAAAAATTCTTCAAGGCGTTGCCCCAGCATGGTCACAGTCTACTGACTGAAAGAAGTGAAAAATAAATGATAAAAGATATAATAAATATATGAAACGTTTTCATTAAGCACAAAAGAAAGAGGAACTCAATATATGGTATGACAATATATGGTATAACAATATTTGAAACAAATATTGAAAAAGAGTAACCTGTACCATGCTTTTTAGCGCTGGGTGTTAAAATACCGACGTCATGACTGCTGCCCAATGTTCTGTGATCACTGTAAAAGCTGTAAGATGTGATCTGGACACCTGCAACAGAGACTTCGAAAGCGTGGCCAGCAGGAAGAAACAGCAGTCTGTGTCCGCACGTCGGAATTCATTCAACAACTGCAAAAACATGAATTTAGTTTCATTTCAGACGGCTATGTGAAGCTACAGATATTTGTGGTCAGTCTATGGCTAAAGAGATGGTTACTGCTGGAAGGCCATATGTGTGACGGCAGGATTCGGCTTCTAAACATACCACTGGACTCAGAAGTGATTGTCCGTGAATTTCTACAATTTCATTAGCCTCAGTTTATGGCCTTCTCTTTCCACAGATTATAATCCATAGGATTACTATGTTTGGAGTAAGACACCAACCGCTTTGTTTGCAATAATAACAAGGCCGAGCATCAGGAGCTATTCGAATATCATCCCAGTAATACAGTGAGAAACGCTTCCACCGCAGCCTCAAGACGCCAGAGCTGTCCAGAAGCCGTGGCGGAAGCTAAGGGCGGCTACTTTGAGTAAACTGTTATCTTCGAGCCATAATCTAGTTAATATGTTTTGATTTTTGTAAGATACGTTTATTTTTGGACTGGGTATTTTCCTTTTATGCAAACTGTGATGTGAAATTCCGCCGGAACACCCTGTAGTCAACAGGACTAGATCACTTTGCATAAAGAACCTATGGAGACATCAGAAACAATTATTAACAACTATGCGAATGGAAATTCGGGATTATGTTAGAAAGTGAAAGTAAAAAGAAACGATGTAAGCGCATGGCACGATTGCAATAAGTTTCAGAGTATAACGAATGTCGACGCTACTCTTAAGGTTTATGTAGCAATCAGCTTTAGAAAAACACTGGATGGAACAAAACTTATATTTAAACTAAATACAAAAAAAAAAAAGAACCAAAACAGCGGGTACATTTAATCACTCATTCTGAAGGCATACCTCTCTCTATAATAATAACTAGTGAATTTGTGAAACTGCAAAAGTAGGGACTTAAATAAGTACATGTGGTGTCTACAAGACCAGAGCAAAAGTATATATGTGTGTAGGGCTACCGTTGAGCAATGCTGATGATGCATCTGCATATGTATATTAAGGCATGTGGAAGATTTTTAAGTGAGGAAGCTCATAAGTGAGGAAGCTCATAAGTGAGTTGCTTATACATTCAAAGCTTCGCTCTGCTCGCCACCTACGTTTATATGACAGAAACACCGTTGACTTTGGCCGATAGAGCTTGGTAGTCTTGTCGAAAACTTTTCTATCAGAATGAGTGGAGCTGGAACAAATACTGCAAGGCATCCCTCCAGACACCCTTGTCGTCCCGCTAATTTACTGCCCAGGATTGATACTAAAGAAACGACCACAATCTACTCATGTTTAACTTCTCATAGTATACACGAGAGAACTGAGACGTGTAGATATAGGTACAATAACAAAACACCAGCATCTATGCTCTATCAACATACTCTGGTTGAATATGACAGTTCATTATATAATAATGGATTAAAAATCTGATCTACACCCTCACTAGAGCCGACACTCTGACAAGTTACCAATTCCGTGTACATACAGGAGGCTAGATACAACATTAATTGGGGGAAACGATTATAACAATAATAAGCTTTCTCAGGAATGATACATAACATTATATAATATAATCTATAGCCTCAGCTGAGTGATAATACAATTAGTCGAGTGAAAGATAAGCTAATATTTCCACATTTACTGATTAACTAGCAGACAATAGTGACAACTGTTTATACACACACATAAAATACCTACATCCACAGCCACAAATACCATAAATTATCTACTGATACTACCATTAATTAAATTCAAATCAGGTAATAGACACACCCATAACTATCGTAACTTATCTACTGATTGTACTACAATAAATAAAATACGGTTCAATTGACAGAACAATTTAAACGAAAATGAACTATAACAAGACAAAAAGAAAACCTATGCACACACACAAACACACACAAATACATACATCACCATTTAGACAAATGACTACTTTTACGATATGCACCGCAAATACACGAAAACAGATACACCTTTAAAATGCTGCATATATATATATATATATATATATATATATATATATATATATATGCACCTAGTTACATATATACACTCATGAACAATTTATAGTTATAACAAACAAAGAGTTAAGGAAACTCATTGACAAGATTACATATACATATACATGACGAAGGACTTCGACAAATCAATTAGGAAGTGAGGTACAGCCAGTGCGGTTGTTATAATTGTATAGGTTGAATGACGTTTCCAAAATACAGCAATATAAACATGCGTATATGCATACACAGAAGTATACACACATATAATCTATCTATCTATCTATCTATCTATCTATCTATTTGTCTGTCAGTCTGCCTGTCTGTCTGTCTATCTACATGTATATATATATATATATATATATAGAGAGAGAGAGAGAGAGAGAGAGAGAGACAGACAAACAGTTAGATAGATAGATAGATAGATAGATAGATAGATAGATAGATAGATAGATAGTCCAAAATGTAATTATAAATTTTTCTGAGTACGCAGTGTTCTTAACGGTCGGTGATGGACATCGTCGGTCACGAGGGGACAGTCATCATCATCATCAGGCCCATATCCTATATGTGTATAGTGTAGTTGTTCTCTTTGCGGGCTGGTGGAAGTAATGGAGGTGTTTATAGGGCAGTGGTAGAGTTCATAGAGTTTGGGAAATGTTTATGGGATGGTGGTAGTTTTTATATGTTGATGGTAGTGGTGTTCATTAATAGTTGCTCGTGATAGCATTTTTTAGGAGGCGGTGGTGTTTGAGAGGCCATGCTGCTCCTCTTCAGAGCATGGTGGTTGTACTTAGGTTTCAGTGCTACTGCTGGTGGTGGTGGTGGTGGAATGTTCCAGATTGAGACATTCTAAGTCAAGTGCCTTAAAAAATGGATTAATTTTATAATCCGTTTATTATTTCATTAAAAACTTCATTATCATTATTGTTATAATCCTCCTCTCTCTCCTCCCACTCATCATAACAACCCTTTTCTTCCTCATCATCATCATCAACGTCATTCTCATTATCCTCTGTATCGTTTTCATCATCGTCGTCGTCAACCATCATCATAATCATCCTATTCCTACTACTCTCTTTTCTTCTTTAATCTCCTCCTCTCCTCCTCCTCCTTCTCCTCCTCCTCCTCCTCCTCCTTCTCCTCCTCCT
>NC_068991.1:46066565-46068114 GCF_001194135.2 Octopus bimaculoides | reverse complement strand
CCCACAATCTGCAAGACCAACATCACCACTACATCCGCAATCTCTACACAGCCACCACCACATTAGCAACCACTACCACACTCACTATTTTCACTACCATCACAACCATTACCACCAACCACCCTTATCGTCTTTCAAGAATCGATAAAATAAACAACAGTGAAATACTACATTGGATTTTATCGAACGTTTATCGTAAGGGGTACTTTTTTTTCTTTACTGGTCAATGTGTTCCTATACGACACCGTTGTTATTACTATTATCGTTGTCGCCGTTCATTTCACATCAGTTCTGATAGAGGAGTTCTACAATCAAATGCTTTCCATCCATGAGCGTCATGTGGTTACATTATTTAAGACGGCATAGTGTGGTTAATGGGAAGTTTGGCTGCTATCTCTAACACGTCAGGCGAACACGTAAAACAGTCTATGGGCAACTTCCAGCCCGTGAGAGTTTCTGAGCGGCACACCTAGCGGAAAATTACGTTTACTTCTTTTAGTAGCGCGGCTCACCGGATGATGATGATGGTGATCCATGTCTCATGCGATCCCGTTTCTCATGAAAGGTTTACCCATTATGACACAGAAACTCCTGGAAGCCATTTTCATTATTGCTGTTGATGCTGCTACTGCTGTTATTGATTAAACCACGCCATCTCTAATCTTTTGAATAAAAACATTACAGCCATGACCATCACGTCTTATTTTTCCAGGCATCTTGAAGTTTATTATCCTATTTGTTCTTTATTTTGCTTTATGATTATACGAGATGATTACGAAGAAAACTTAGCGGCTATTTCTAGCAGGTCGAGTGTTTAGAGATTTTCTATCCTAGTCTCCGAAAAGACACTGGAAGCAGGTGAGGTAGAACTCAACCGGTACACTATAAATAGCCGTTCCTCTGCTCGTTACTCTAGCGGCAATTCTCATACCAGTGTTTCGTGTAAATATTTTCTGTTATGCTTTCTTTGGAAAGATTAACGTGGACGGTATAATTGAACTGCTGCTCTATTAATGTTCAGGCTTTGTATAATGGCGAAGATTATGATTGTTAGAGCTTGTTTCAGCAACAGAAAAGTAGTTTATACGTTGAGTATTCTTGTTTCATTGTGTACTGGTTGTCTTTTTACCTAAGTTAAAAAGCATTATGTAGAGTTGTGGGTAGGTGTTACAGGCTTATGCTAGAAACATTAAAAAGAGGATATACTCTTGTTCTACTTCTACTCGGGAAGTTAGAAATTTTAGCTGTTATTATTACAATTTGTAAGCAACCTCATACACTGTGGGATAACTCATGCAATGTGTTGTATTTAGTGTGTTCATAAAAAGGTAATAGAAAGGAATTAAAAATAAGCTATAGCTGCATAAGGATTAAATATATAGCTTTACATTTTGAGTTGAAACGTTGATGTCCACTTGTCCAAGGTGCCACGCAGTAGGACTGAACCCGGAACCATGTGGTTGGTAAGCAAGCTTCTTACCACACAGCCACTCTGTATATAATATATCTATCTATATCTATACAATATAGATGTATGAGTGTGTATATA
>NC_068991.1:46066295-46066555 GCF_001194135.2 Octopus bimaculoides | reverse complement strand
ACATACATACATACATACATACATACATACGTACGTACGTATATATATATATATATATATATATACACATATATGTATTAATATGTAGCAGAAGAGTAACACAGAGACTCAAGGGTCCGAGAGCTTCGTGCGTTGGCATCGAAACTCTTGGATCTTGAATCACTCTGATACTTCTGCTAAATATTAATAAAAGTATATATATACTTCTATTTTGTGTTCTCTTTTTCCTGTTTTCATGACATACCTATGTGTATGTATAT
>NC_068991.1:46060855-46061452 GCF_001194135.2 Octopus bimaculoides | reverse complement strand
CTACTACTACTACTACCACCACCACCACCACCACCACCACCACTACTACTACTACTACTACTACTACCACCACCACCACCACCACCACCACCACCACTACTACTACTACTGCTGCTGCTGCTGCTGCTGGTAATATCAGCGATATTAATAGTATTAATATTGCACACCAAAGTATATGCTAATAATTAATTATTAAGATGATGATGGTGATGATAAGAAATAAAAGAAGACGAGGAGAAGGGGGAAAAGAAGAAAAGAAGTGAGGGATGATGAAAAAGGATGAGGAGGACGAGGAGGAGAAGTAGTAAGAGAAGAAGAAGAAGAAGAAGAAGAAGAAGAAGAAGAAGAAGAAGAAGAAGAAGAAGAAGAAGAAGAAGAAGAAGAAGAAGAAGAAGGTGGAAGAGGATGAGGACGAAGAGGAGAAGAAGAAGTGGAAATAGAAGAGACGCAGAAAGAACAGAAACGCAGGTTGTAGTGAGAGGAGGCAGGAAAAGTATGGATGGGAAATATGGTGGTGGTGGTCTTGTGGAGGTGGTGATAGGAAGACGGGTATTTGATAGTCTTTATTCAACTCAATCTGGTGAATTATCTCTTCGC
>NC_068991.1:46058945-46060259 GCF_001194135.2 Octopus bimaculoides | reverse complement strand
ATATATATATATGTATATATATATATATATATGTATATATATATGTATGTACGTATGTATGTATGTATGTATGTGTGTATGTATGTATATATGTATACACACATATATGCATACATACATACACGATATCACCATCTCCGTTACCACTAACCTTTCTCATCCTGTTACTCTTAACACGGCCAGTCGTAATACCACCACCACCAACAACAACACCACCACTACAATCATCATCGTCGTCATTGTTGTCCTCATCATCATCATCATCATCATCATCATCATCATCATCATCATCATCATCATCTTTTATGCATCCTGCAGCTACTACTTTTGTTACTAATATATTCTGAACTGTACCATCAACGGCACACTCCACCACCAGTACCAACACTACCACCGCTATCACCACCATAACCACCACGACGATCATGAGCCCCACCAACGCCATCACAGCCACTGTTACCATTACCGTCGCCGCCACCATGGCAACAATTAATACATTGTCGTAACTCCCCCCTTCCTTGTAAATGTAAACCAATAAAGGTGGTAGTTTCGAGAGTGAAAGTGAAAGTAACCTTTACTTCCTTATTGTCCGCGATCGCAAGAGCAAAGACGTTGTAACATTTAGTAGAGAGGGAGATAAAGAGGGAGGGAGGGAGGTAGAGAGAGAGAGAAAGAGAGAGAGAAAGAGAGAGAGAGAAAGAGAGAGAGAGGGAAGGAAAGAGGATATATATATAGTAGAAAATTACAGTGAGGCAAGGTGAAAGGTATGTGCTAGGAGTGAGAGAAAGAGGGAGATATAGAGGTCGCGAAAGGTGTAGATAGTTAAGGAAAGGGAGGGAAAGACGGTAGAAAGTAATAGAGAGAGAGAGAGAGAGAGAGAGAGAGAGAGAGAGAGAGAGAGAGAGAGAGGGGAGGAAGAGTAAGGAAGTGGGAGAGTGAAGTTTAAGAGTGAGAAGTAGAGAGCAAGAGGGAAAGAGTGGGGTAGTAAAACGGGTAGAGAGGCAGGAGAAGAGAACTTATGGTGGAGAATGGAAGGAAGAGAGAAAGAGTGAGAGAGAGAGAGAGAGAGAGAGAGGCGGTACAGGTAGAAACATAGAGCAAGAGAGGTAGAGATAGATAGATAGATAGATAGATAGATAGATAGACAGACAGATACTCTTTTACTCTTTTACTTGTTTCAGTCATTTGACTGCGGCCATGCTGGAGCACCGCCTTTAGTCGAGCAAATCGACCCCAGGACTTATTCTTTGTAAGCCTAGTACTTATTCTATCGGTCTCTTTAGCCGAACCGCTAAGTTACGGGGACGTAAACAC
>NC_068991.1:46057489-46058659 GCF_001194135.2 Octopus bimaculoides | reverse complement strand
GATAGGTAAATAAAAATGTTGATAAATAGATAGTAAGATAAATTGAGAAAGGGAGAGAGGGAGAGAGATATTTAGGGGCAGAGAGTCAGAAGTAGAGAGTCAGAATAGAACTGGTAGAAAAAAGCAAGAGATACACACACACACACACACACACACACACACACACACACACACACACACGCGCGCGCAGAGAAAGGTGACAATGAGTGAATAAATGCAAAAAAAGAAAAGAAAAAATACAGTAACTAAATAAAATCTGAGAAAATAAAACAGATTCTCGGAACACGTGCTTCGTCATTGTGAATCAAGGTAACGATCGCGTTTGGGTGGATATATAGTTAACGGAGGCCATCTTTGTTGTTAAAATCCTCCTTGTTTCTGTTGTTGCTGCTGTTGTGTAGTTGTAGTTGGTTTTGTCGTCGCTGCTGATATATTGTCGTTTGTAATACAATGTAATGTTGTTTACTTATTTATTTATTTGTTTGTGTATTTCTGTATTTGTTTATTTGTTTGTTCGTTTCTACGAGGTTGCTTGTTTGTGGCTCTGTAAAACATAAGATTCATTCATCATCCCGTAAGGCAACCTTATATTCTTTTTTTTATTTCTTTTTGTCTTTTGTTTTTTGTCTTTAAATAACTGTGATGGTGATGAAGACGACGACGACGACGACGACAATGACGATGATGATGATAATAATGGTTATGATGGTGGCGGTAATGGTGTCAATGTTAATGATGATGGCGTTCTTGAGATTTCGTTTAACTACAAATCATGCCGATTTTGTGATATACATACACGCATACATACTAACATACATTCTAACATATAGCTCTTCGAAACGCCGGTGTTAAAACGGGGGTAGCTGATGAAGAAGAATGCTCTCTATGTGGCTTTTGTGTTTTCTCGTCTTCGTTTTGTTTGCAATGTCCTGTACCCAGATATGCACCTATACATACAGGTGGATGTCGGTATGCACATACCTGTACGTATATATGCATATACTCATTTACTATTTGTTTTTACATGACCGAACGCAGCGTCACCAATTTGTAAGTAGTTATCGTAACTTTATATTTTCCGACGCTACTCTATCCCTTTCTCTTTCTCTTCCTCTATCATTTTTCCCCCTCTCGTTCTTCCTCTTTACTACTATGTATCTCTCTTTACCC
>NC_068991.1:46049801-46056526 GCF_001194135.2 Octopus bimaculoides | reverse complement strand
AATTCTTACCACTCCTTAAGGTATTGCCCTTCCATTTCCTTTTTTTTCTTTTTTTTTCTTTCCCTCATGCTTGATTTACCCCTAACCTGCTGTCCACCACTACTTAACCTACCTTCCTCTATGCTCGATTTTCCTCGAATTTGTTAATTTGCTTTTTGTTGTTGGTTTGTGTGTGTTTTTGTTGTTGATATGGTTGTAGTAGTTGTTACCTGTTGCTTTTACACTAGTTGTGATTTTTCTAGTTGTTTTTTTTAATGATCTGTTTTAGCCATAGTCATGGTTGTGTGTTTTGCTGATTTTGTCATTTACGTTGTTGGTGATGTTGTGGTGATAGTGGTGTTTGTACAGCTTGGTGGTGTGAGGGATATTTTGCCACTCATTGACATTTGTCTTTTTGTGTCAGCAATTTCGGACATCAGGCAAATTCATGCGGGACAGTTTCATCGCTCCGCACGCAGCTCAGAGACGTTCGGCAGTCAGAACTTCCATGCAATATTGGATTAAAATGGAGATAAAAACCCTACGCTATTCCATTCGTAAAACCCTTCATAACAAACCTCTGATAGTGTCATCAACACTTTGGTCAGAGGCCCACTACATTTTGAGTTGAAGTTTAACTAGACTTTAGCTTGCCAAATCTATAGGTAAATACAGAATTATTTCCATGCATGTAGAGTTTGGTTTGAACAGGCATTGAAAGTCATTGTTTACTAGAAATTGTTCTTAGTCTTCGGGGATTAAATTTCTTCTCACCATTCCTCTGAACAGCGCAGCAGGTTGGATGTTCCAGCAACCGCATTGCCTAACAAATACACATCTGGGAGTGTCTGAGTAAATTCCAGGAACCAGTCTTGGTCATCACATAACCTAGGATTGCAGCTCCATTAAAGACACAAGTTGTGAGAAAAATTCCTGAGAAGGACGACCCCATTTGCTCACTGTCTGGTAATCTCAAAACAAGCCACAACCGCAGTGAATATCTGTACATCACCAGCCATATCTTTTTGTATAACTGTTTGCATCATTACATTTGCTTATCTTTTATGAAACTCGTTTGCGCGTATTCAAAAATTATTTCTTTCTTGGCTTGATGCATGTATGTGGAGAGCATACAGCACTAGCTGCTTTCTTATTATCAACTCTTATTTTAATTATAATGTCCGTAATGTTGCGCAGGGGTAACGATAAAATAAGGGTCAAGATTTGTGACTTCTCAGTTCATGACCCTATTTTTCTGAAACCCATATACCATAGTACCTGCTTGTGGACTGTTGCTTGTTAGAGCAGTTATACATCTATCTTCCCTCTGTTTTCAAAGATAGATGTATAACTGCCCTAACAAACGCCCTGGATAATGGTGTACACGTTCTGCCGCACGTCAGTCAGGGACTTCTTCAACATTATCTTCGAGGGCATACAGAATATCTTCCCGTCGTTTTTATAGCAAAAGCACACGTCATCTTCCTCTTTGCCTCTGCTGTGAGCAAATGCGGTCGTCCTTCTCAGGAATTTTTCTCACATACCTTTGTGTTTCATAGGACATTTGTAGGGCAAGGTGGTACTCTCTTTTGTGACGCACCTCGTTCATTCCATCGCTTTTTCTTAAGTCGGTTTAGCTCGACCTGTTATATTTGTCCCTACTCTTAGCGAAATGATTACGGAATCTTGCTGGCGTTGTCATTGCCTTTTTCCTGTATTTCCCTTCAATTACTGTTTTCATCAATGTTATATCTGTACCTTCTGTTGTACAACTTCTCAGTGGATTGGTAAATTTCCTTTTGAAGATTATTTGGGAGCGTGTTTGTTTATCTTAATGTTATCACTTCTATGGCACATCTAAAATGACTACATAGAAAGCATTTCTGTTTACCACAGCTAAAGAGTTAGTCGTTCAAAAGTTTCAAGACCTTTAGTGGTAAAACAAACGCAAAAATACAAAAAAAAAAAAAAAAAAAAAAAAAACAGAAAACAAACAAACAAACAAAACACAACGAGTTTTGCAAGAAAATATCTTTTACTCTGTGTTATGAGAAACATGACATTTCACAGTGAACGACTTTAACAACACCAACAACGACTAACGACGTAGTCGATGATGAGGGCAACAAAAACAACAGCAGCAGCAATAACAACAGTCACAACAACAACAATATCAATAATAATAATAATAATAACAATGATAATAATAATATCCAGTTCATTTATTAAGAAATGCAATGTCACACTTGCGCGCGCGCACACAGAGCGTACACGCACGCACAAGCGCACAGATAAAATACACACACACACACACACACACACACACACACACACATACGCACACAGAGGTTCTTACTCGTATACACGTACACACACAGTCAGAGATTTTATAGCGTGTAGGATATGGTTTTAAAAGCGTTTCGAATCTCTTCAGACAATAACAATTATCCAGCAGACAACCTGATTATGCCAGAGTGGGCGTGAACTACAGGGATTATTTTGACTAGAACGTATTTAGTAAAGAATAATATGGACATAAAGATAATATGTGATCTGTGTAATCAACTTAGCTAGGACAATATTTTTCTGGAAATTTTATAGAATTTCACATGACGTATTCAGAACGGAAATTGTGCAAAGACCGGATTATAAGAATTGGCTGTTAGATACGGACGGGAATCAGTAATAGGTGGTAAGTAGGAAAATAAAGATAAATTAGGCAGGTTTTTCTTTGTTTTTTTCTTTTTATTATTATTCTTAAATTCAGTCGTAAGATTGTGGCAAAGAATAGCGTTTGGAAAGCTAAGCGTCTCAAGAGGTTCCAATATGGACCGGAATACAAAGCAGTGTCCATGTGGTGCATGAAGTACTAGTGGAATTACACGCTGTTAACTGGAACAAATATTACATACGCACTAGTAATTCGGGGGTCTTGAAAAAGGAATTTCAATACCATGTCTTCTGATATTTTGAGGGGTGGGCTGCAGTTGTAATTAGATTGTTCAGTGTTTAGTTCAATTCGGATGTCTAATTGGATTAAATCGGAAGGAATTGACGAATAGTGGCGAGTCAATGACGGCAGTGAGGGTGAAGGTGAATTCCCCTCATAAGTCATCCTCAAGGAAGTCTACTTCTGAAATAGCTGAGTGACTTCGCTAACATCGCTTCAGTGGTGCAAAATCTGTTGACCCACATAATACATGGTCAATCTGAAGCGTTTATTTTCGTGATCTTGTTAAATAACACTCGGGGAAAAAAAATATTTTCTGCTACTCAGACAAATGGTGCTGTACTAAACTAAATGGAGTACGCTGATTCCGAATCTAAACTCAGAAGTGTTGTAGCACGTCAGGATTTTGAGTTATGCGCATGGTTATATATTAATACTATATTAGTATCAGGAATAGTTAAGTTCAAGGTAAATAATTATCATAATGGAATAGTTGTATTGTATGTAGTAAATTTATGCTCAAGGCAAAGAGTATTATAATATAATTGTGCATAGTATATTTATGTTAAGGAATATTCACTTTATTTTTGATACTCACTAAATCGTTCAACTCTTGACTAAACAAGCATGGTTCATTTTTCTTAGACTCAACTATAGACTCTTCGTTGACAGGAGATTCAGGGAGTTCATCGTACGACATGTCAAGCTCTTCAAGTGAACTATGCGAGAGGGGAACTGGGACGGGGTTCTCGAAGTCATGCGGGACCGGTTTGAGAGCCGACTTACAATCTGCATACACGATTTTTGCTGTGGTTTTCTTTGAGAAACCACTAATATTAGTCATGTAAAAGTAACAATCAAAATCATGATTGGTTGGCTCACGCCATATCATTTGTACAGAAAAAGGCATACCCTTCCGTTTTCCATTCGGCCACTGTATAAGCCCTGAGTAACACACTGTGCAGCATATATGAAGTAACCACCTCTTGTCTAAGTCCCTAACTTTACACCCGAAATAATACTTATAGGCGGTTTTTAATTTGGTAGCCATGTTCTTCCTCTGGTCACGCTCAGCAAATTTTCCACAGACAACAGAAGTTGTCTGGGTGATTCACACAGCCTCTCCTATTCATGATCTAACACAATGAACATAGTTAAAACAGTAATCACACAGAGTGAGAGATACAAATATCACACGTACGTGACGGCAACGCGAACGACACTGAGAGTTACCAAGAACAAACTGACGTATTTGGCGCTTGCACACAATACGTCAGTGCCATCTATTGCTAAACTAAATAATGAACTTTCTCATCGTCTGTTTTATTGCTGTTATCTCTTTAATTTTGAATTAAGACCGCTTTCGTTTTAGCAAATTTTATAATACCGCCTATATCTAGCCGAAAGTATAGTTATATTCTTGCCCATGCTCATAACCCAAAATCCTGACGTGCTGCAACAATTCTGAGTGCGGATTCGGAATCAACATTTAGTCTAAAACACTTGCTTTTTACCGCAGTAGCAAAATCTTCGTTGTCCAGCATAATTAAGACCATCAGTACCCTACAGTGTCGTTCATATCCGTCGAGTGATTAGAGTTGTTTTTAGAAAAGTTATTTTGTCGAGAATAATGTTTCCAAGTAGAGAAACTGGTGCAAATATAATATATCACACACACACACACATACACACATACACACACAATATATTTCGATTGCTTTCAATAATGCACTTCTTATTCGAGGCTTTGATGAAGCTATAAGGGATTACTCAGTAACTCATCTATGAGTCCACTGCATCTTATAGCAGAAACAGCTGTAAGCTAATGCAGTTCATAAGATACTCGTTTATTCCATTGTCATCTAATTTTCTTTTACATACATACATACATACATATATAAATATAAATATAAATATAAATATAAATATATATATATATATATATATATATATATATATATATATATACAGACACCGTAAAAGTCCATTCATAGCAATACATAATATGCATATCAATTGAGTGGATGTTTGGAGGCTTAATTTGTTTTAAAACCTTTATAAAAATTTGGATAACGTGCATCCCAACCACATGGGACCGGGTCCACTCCCATTGAGTGACACCTTGGGCACAAGTGTTTTCTACTATGATCTCAGGCCTACTAAAGATCCAAGGCAATAGCGGTTCGGCCAATGAGACCGATAGAATAAGCGCTTCAAGAAAAATGCGTTCAACTTCCGATAGTCGATCCCTAGCAATGAGTCCTCTCTACAGCAACTGTAAAGATTACAAATCTGCGACCTGTGTAGCCGACCGATTTAAATTGCGGTCTAACTAAACCATCTCTTTCACCGAACGTAAGGAATGCTCTAAGTACGATCTGGGAAACCCATCGTGGTTGCTTGAAGTCGACATTGGTACATTCGAGAAATCCAATCGATACTTGTCAGACAGTTGGAAACATCTGTTCATGTTTTCAAGGCTTTTGCACCATCTTCTTTCGGTTAAAACTACATACTTCTATCGTGCGTCCAAAATACCAGTATCAAAGAGCGGGATGGTCTTAGAAAGGTTTCTAGGTGGCTGAAGAAATATGGTCATCTTGCTCCGGTGAGTACATAGACGGCCGTTAGTCAGAGGCACTGACTTTTCTATCATTCACATACTGTACCACCGACTTACGTGTCGGATTCAGGAAGATCATCTCTACCTAATTCTTTCCAGAAAAGCAATATTATTCCACCATTCGATGCCCTCAGGCCACAAGATAAGTAAAAACAAAGAAATGTCTTCATGCGCTGAGAGCGTACGTCTCCGAAATTCTGATTTCAGTAACGGCCATCTCATCTAAATCAAATAAACTGAGATCATTGAACATGAGGCCTTGCTTCCAAGCTAACTCTGGATCGCGTACATTAACACATCTTGCTCAGAGTGACACCATGTTTATTGGTGAAAATAGAAGTAGAAGTTATTCACCTTCGTCATTGCCAATGGCGGATGATCTGTGTCCTTTTTAAAAAGGGGGTCCCTTGAAAGGCCCTCGTAAAATCCCAACGCTCCCTGGGAATTTGTCCGGGAGAGTGAAATGAATTTGACGTGACATATTTATTAGTTGTCTCTCTTAAGATGTTTTGGGATGAATTATTTTAAATTCTTCCCCTCCTGTTGTTATTGCATCATTGTAAAATATTTCCCGATAGTCTATCAACTCATTGTTGCTTTTCTTTTCTTTATTATGGTGAACTTAGCAGATTAGTGGCTCAGGCATTATCCAACAGGGTACTGAAGACGCCTTGATGGAAAACTGTTAATTTGTTCAGTTTAAACTTTTGGAATTCACTTGTATTTGAGGAGGGCAAAAAACTTAACCAATAATGGAGGAATTCAAGAAACTTTTACTACTACTACTACTACTACTACTACTACTACTACTACTGCTGCTGCTGCTGCTGCTGCTACTGCTTCTACTACTGCTACTACTACTACTACTACTACTACTACTACTACTGCCACTGCTGCTGCTGCTACAACAACGACAGCAACAACAACTACAACAACAACAACAACAGCAACAACAACAACAACAACTACTACTACTACTACTACAAAAACTACTACTACTACTACTACTGCTGCTGCTAGCTTCCATATTACTATTAACCATTTCTGAAATTTTTGTCATCACCCTTCGACAAATTCCCTCACCAACATCTCTCCCCTATCCTCCATCCACCCTATCCTAACTCTTTGTCCCCTCGTCACCCCGCCTCTCACACATCCTGCATACAACCCTCT
>NC_068991.1:46044004-46049303 GCF_001194135.2 Octopus bimaculoides | reverse complement strand
CCACCACCACCACCACACAACCACCACCACTACTACCGCCGCCGCTGCTAGCACTGCCAGCGATGCCGCCGCTGCCACCACTATCGCCGCCGTCTCCGCTGCCGTCACCGCCGCTGCCGCGACTATTACTACTACTACTACTACTACTATTACTGCTGCTGCTGCTGCTGCCGCTACCATCAATGCTTCTAATGTCACCACTAACACTCTTTCCCTACCATTGTCACTATGACAAAGTTAGTTTTGCTCTATACGGTAGCGTCCTATCAAAGAGGAGATTTCGTTTTCTGCTATGTTACTCTTTCTCCCCACCATAAGCTATTGTCCAGACTTAGGAAAATGTCAGAAAACCAAATGGAAAAGAACCGACGAATCTCAGTTCAACTATTATTTCGTTCTGGTTCTTACCATTGTTCTATCCGGCTCTAAGGTGGTGAGCTGTCAGATTCCTTAACTCACCGGACAAAATACTTGGCGGCATTTTTCCGGCTTTACGTTGTTGAGTTCAAATGCCACCGACATCGACTTTGCCTTTCATCCTCTCGAGGCCGATAACATAAGTACCAGTTGGGAAGTCGAGCCGTTATAATTGACTATCCAGCTTTCCCAAAATTTCAGATCAGCCTATATATAGAAAGAATTATCCGACATTATTAATTTCTGTATTATTCTCTTATTCATTTCAGCCATGTAGCTGCAGCCATGCTGGAGCACCACCGAGTTTATTTCTAAGAAGTACACAACAGCGATTAGCATATTTACATTCAAATCTACCGGAATGTATTAAGAATTAATATGCTAGTCGTAGTTTTATTTCTTTATTTTCTTTACTCTTTTACTCTTTTACTTGTTTCAGTCATTTGACTGCGGCCATGCTGGAGCACCACCTTTAGTCGAGCAAATCGACCCCAGGACTTATTTTTTGTAAGCCTAGTACTTATTCTATCGGTCAATTTTACCGAACCGCTAGGTTACGGGGACGTAAACACACCAACATCGGTTGTCAAGCGATGCTGGGGCGGAATAAACACAGACACGCAAACACACACACACACACACACACACACACACACACACATATATATATATATACATATACATATACATATATACGACAGGCTTATTTCAGTTTCCGTCTACCAAATCCACTCACAAGGCTTTGGTCGGCCCGAGGCTATAATAGAAGACACTTGCCCAAGGTGCCACGCAGTGGGACTGAACCCGGAACCATGTGGTTGGGTAGCGAGCTACTTACCACACAGCCACTCCTGCGCCTTTAAGTTCTTTCTTTTTTTTTTGGTTTTTGTTTTCAGTTTCCATACTTCGTTATTTTCTTTTGTATTTTATTCTCGATATCTGTTTTATTTTCCAATCTCAACGTGTTGGTTTTAGATTTGTCCTTAATTCTTGTCATTTAGTCTCTTAACTCCGATGGTATGTTTTTATTATTGTATCCTTATTTTCATCCGTTTATAAATATGCGAGTGTACAGGTTGTTCGATCTAAATTTGACACCTTGCCTAAAAGGAAAACAAAGCAATATCCCATCCAAAAATCAAGATATTTTAAAAAATCCAAACGTGTCAATTAGATTATGGTTAGGAGGTAACAGTTTACTCAAAGTAGCCGCCCTCAGCTTCCACCTTGTTCTCAAGACGCCTCAGGAAACTCGCGCATGCGTTCCTCAGTGTGCTCCTGGGAAGATCATCGAGCACTTCCTTGGCTATTAGCTCGGGGTTGGTGTTGTATGCAGACTGGTTGGTGTCCTTCTCACCCGTGCCCTACACGTTGTAATCTATGAGATTACAATTCATGGGAATTAGGAGGCCAAAAATTGGGCCTGGCGTTGTCGTAGAAATTCTCCGACAACTGCTTCTGATTCTTTCTATAGAGGCATATCAAGGAGCCGAATCCTGGTGTCACAAATATGGCTTTCCAGTAGCAAGCCTCTTCAGTCACGGTTTGACCACAGTCTCCAGCTGTTTCACAAGATCCTCTGAATTGAGATAAGGCCCATGTCAAGTCATACGGTCTTTACAGTGTTAACAGAGCATTGAGCAGCAACAAATGATGTCCGTATTTTGATACCCGGCGGAAATACTTGTGATATAGGTAACATCTGCAATATTTAGATGCTTCCAATTCTCCATGTCAGCAAGTTTTTTCTTTATGCTCTCCAACGCCGTCGACTTTTCACCGATGCTATAAGCTGCTTTTCAAAAAAGAGACATCAAAATCATCAAAATTATCCCGATCACACTGCATATATATATATACATACACACACACACACACACACACACACACACACACACACACACACACACACACACACATATATATATATATATATCATTCAACTACGGTAGTGGTTGAATATATTCTTAAATCTACCATTTCGTCAATCACAACAGATTCCAAGCTTCACTACTAATTCAGTTCTCAACTAAATTGCAAACTGCTAACAGTTTTAAAGAGTACACCTCAGCTACACTTTGGCATAAATAGTTTGGGATTTGGCTCAGTAGAAAAAAAGTTACACCAAAATAACTGCGACCTCAAGAGGGGCAGTAAGGCACCTATTCACCTTCGATTAACATTAACTTCTTAATTTTAAATTAAAGTATATCTTTCTTAGGCTTAAATGAAAGACAATGCATGAGTAATTCAAAATCTCTAGTCGCATTGAACAAAATTTAGTAGAAGAGTTATGAGGTAAAATGTTACGAAATTTCATGTCAGTGAGTAAGGGAGTAACGCTTCAGCTAAAAGAATAAAGAATATATTTCTAAAATCAATGTTTACTTTCTAAGGCGGTGAGCTGGTAGAAACGTTAACACGTCGGGCTAAATGCTTAGCGGTATTTCGTCTGCCGTTACGTTCTGAGTTAATATTCCGCCGAGGTCGACTTTGCCTTTCATCTTTTCGGGCTCGATAAATTAACTACCAGTTACGCATTGGGGTCGATGTAAACGACTTAATTCCTTTGTCTGTCCTTGTTTGTCCCCTCTATGTTTACCCCCTTGTTGGCAATAAAGAAATAAGAAAAGTTAACGCACCAGGTGAAATGCTTAACGGTATTTCATCTGTCTTTACGTTTTTGAGTTCAAATTTGCGTGGAATCAAGTACCCTGGCCCCCTAATATGCTGCAAATCCCTTATTTTGGTTCGGAAAAAATGAGGGGGATCCCCCCTCCCAATCCCGGAATCATTGGAAATTTTTTTTCGCTGAATGAATTCCTGTGACCTCCTAATACAAAATTAGGTTACTTAAGTTGAGCCTGGTAACTGATGGTTTTGGGGTTTGGTTGTTTGTAACTTTTGGTGAGCCATGGTGCAACCAGTAACATGGTAAAAATCCCTGCCATTAATTTGGTATGGATGGGTAATATCAAATAATTCAATCACACTATGTATTTAAATTAAACACACAAAAAAAAAAATTGAAATATTATCACTTACATTGAAAAATTGAAATATTAACTTTCAGTATTTTATAAGGTAAAATCTTAAATTATTAATTGACACATTATAACAGCAATGCCTGGAAAAATCACGGATTACATGGAAAAATGCGAGCTTGAAAAGTAATATTCTTAAGATTATAAACCTGGAAAAGTACAGCACAAGTTATTACACCTGTAAAAGTATAAGACAAGCTATTACTTCTAGTAAATTAAAGAATAAGAAACTGGCGGAGCGGTTTGGCACAAGAGACCGATAAAATAAGTGTCAAACTTATAAATATAAGTGCTGTGGTTGATTTGTTAGAGTAAAACCCTTCAAAGTGGTGCCCCAGCATGGCCGCAATCCAATGACTGAAACAAGTAAAAGAAAAATGATTGGGATTATTTACTTTTTTGTGTTTAGATTTTAAACACCACTACAGGGAATTTTTGTCTATTGGTACTTTGCATAATCCCGTAGCCTAATTTATTTAACTCACTTTATTACACATCTAAAACCTTTCCAATTATGAGTTCATAATTTTTTTTTTTTTCTTTTTGTCACTTAACCAAAGGCGACAGTCTTGATTCATTTTCGCGGCTTCTGTGACACGACTAGTGGAAGGATATTATCCTCACATCTAAGTATAGGTTCGAATTACTGTAACAGACTCCGATAAAGCTACACACTTATGCTTCTGGGAAAACCAAGAATGTATGACTTCCATATTCCCTTACAATTCTTCCTAATTTTTGGCATTATACCTGCAATTTTAAGGGATGTGAAAGTCCATCATATCAACCCCAGTACTAAACTGGTATTTATTTTATCGACACCGAATTGATGAAAGGCAAGATCTATCTCGCTGATATATGAACTTAGAACGTTTAAGCCGGAACAAATATCGCAAAGCATTTTGTCCAACGTGCTTACGATTCTGCCAGTTCACTACCTTAATGTATTCCTTTACAATGAAATTAAGTACTGGACCTCTTATCCGGTTTCCAGAAACCCGGGATTACTGTGCAATATATTGTACCCTGAATTGAGTAAAAAGACCCTGCTTTTTTTTTTGTCGGTTTATTTGCCATACGGTGTGTTAAAAATAGTTTTATTCTTTACTTTTTATGTAGATCGCTAATGATTAAACATATTCTATTTTAGAAGCGTATTAATTTGTACCAGTATCTGCGAAATAAAATCAGGTTCTTTACTTTTCTTCGTTTAATTTTCTCCTTATAAACATTACACTGTATACGTGGTAGAGAATGGTATATTTTACGAATTTAAATGGTCGATCTGTTCTATTTAAGCGTTCAAGACGGTGCTCCAGCAGGCTGCCGTCTAAAAGACTGAAACAAATAAAAGAGAAGAAAAGAAAACATTATTAATTTACTAACGGCGAGACTTTGTATTTCAGATAGATAAACGATCAAGCTAATTTCACTGCAATTATATTTCTGAAAGTCAGTTGGTAGATCTAAATCCGGAAAAAGCATGTAGTTTGGTCCTTTATACTTCATGGTATCCTATATTTACTATCGTTGCTCAAAAAATTATTTTCTTCCCACTAAGCTTTTTATTCACAGGTCCATCTGATATTAAGAGATGAGAATGACGTGATATTCATGCGTTTCTTAAGTGTTTACCTTGGTATGATGAAATGAAAAAAAAAAAAAAGAAAACTAACTCCAATGGAGAATCGAAACCCGCTGATGGATTTAGCAGGTGATGTGGATTATCTTTGCTCTGAGGCACTCATTAGCAGCATCACTGTCTGATAATGAAGACCATGAAGTTAATAAATGAAAAAATATATCATTTATAATAGAATCACTTTAGCATTTTGTTT
>NC_068991.1:46040457-46043895 GCF_001194135.2 Octopus bimaculoides | reverse complement strand
TATATATATATATATATATATTTCTATATATATATTCTTTAATATGCTACAGACAAAACCCCTATAGTTTGAAGGTATAGGGATGGGAAATTTGTAATATTCATACCATTCTGAAGGGTATTAACAACACGAGGGAAGTGAATTGGCTTCAACCGAGGGACGGGATAGACA
The DNA here is from genome assembly GCF_001194135.2 of Octopus bimaculoides. Taxonomy (NCBI): domain Eukaryota; kingdom Metazoa; phylum Mollusca; class Cephalopoda; order Octopoda; family Octopodidae; genus Octopus; species Octopus bimaculoides. The sequence goes on along the minus strand of NC_068991.1, from coordinate 46,043,724 downwards.
GTGTTTTCTCGGTGTCGGCTCGCCAGGAGCTTAGTTCTACCCTACGGTGCTCATCATTATGTCGGCTCTAATAATGAAGACCCAGCCGTAGTATTTAAAATAAAAATATCATATAAAAGATTAAAACACAATAACAACAAGAATAACGACGACGACGATAATAATAATAATAATAATAGTAATAATAATAATAATAATAATTTCTTTATTGTAATAATAATAGTAATAATATTTAAGATGCTTAAGAAATGAAAACATGCATTCAGATAGAGGTACATACATGCACACGTGCTAGCGTCTTTTTCTTATTAATTTTCTCATTTTCTTCGACCCCTTCTCCTGCTCCCTTCATCCTTCTGCTCCCTCCCTGTTTCTCCACTTCTCCCTTAACCCTTCCCCTTCCTCGTCTTCTTCTCATTGGTCGGCCGCCTTTCTTTCTTTATAATTATTTTAATTGGCTTTAAATGTCAGTAACTTGAATCTACCCATTAATGTAATGTCGTCTCTCCCTTTCCAGCCAGCAATTTCGTGCGTATGTATGTGTGCGAGTATGTGTGTATGTATAGTAACCTCCATTTTATTATTATTATTATTATTTTGTTGCTTTTTTTTGTTTGTTTTTGCGATATGCTGTTTGTTTTATAATTAGTCTTGTTGTTTTTGTTGTTTTTAGCTATTGCAGTTGTTTGTTGCTATTCAATTCTTTTGATTTCTTCCCCACCCCATCCCTAAACCCCATTGTTTTCTCTGTATTATTTTCGCTTTTTCTTTTCTTTTCTCCCCCCCCTTTTTTTTTTCATCTTTACAGTATTCTACTTCGAAGCTCAACTTTCAAAATGAACCTCTTTTTTCCTTCATATTCATAATGTCTCTTCCTTTTATTGTGATTTTTTTTCTTTCTTTTCCTATAACACATTATACCATCCAACACTTTGTAACTCCCGCTTCCTTACCTTTGCTTGAATTCTGTTCGAGAGAAAAGGAACAAAACAGGACCAGGATAGACGGAGGTAAGGTATCAAAATGGATGTCATGTGAAGCTCTTCAGTAAAGGAGATTGAAAAGGTGGAGTTCATCGCAAAGAAAGCAGAAAGCGCTGCTGTTTATTCTGTTCTATTCATTTTTTTTATAAGCATTTCTTTTTCTGTATATATGTGTGTATGTATACGTGTATGTATCTATGTCTATGTGTGTGTGTGTGTGTGTGTGTATGCTTATGCGTATTTTTGTCTGTGTTTCACCTGTATTTTTTGTTTTATATGTTTTATTTCATCTATCTTTTTACTGCTATCATTTGATTCCCGTTTTCTTTATTTTAATTATTGTTAGTTAGTTTATTTTAAGCCTGAAAATCAACCCCTCCCCCTCTGTGTGTGTGTGCTTGTGTGATTGCGTATATATATATATATATATATATATATATATATATGTACACATACAAAATACTCACACTCACACACGTTATACATATGATTTTCTGGCTAGTTACATTTCCATATAGCAATGTTACTTTCACTTTCGTTCTCATTCTCTTTCTGCCTGTGTATGTGCCTGTGTGTATATGTGTGTATGTATGTATGTGTGTGCGTGTGTGTTCGCGCGCGTGCGTGTGTGTACGGGCGTATGTGTGTACGTATCTCTAAATTTATCAAAACATCAGTCTATCAATGTTGGAAGTGTTTCCACCTAAGTATATAGATATGTAAATGTATGTATGTATATATGTGTGTGTGTATGTATGTATGTATGTATGTATGTATGTATGTATGTATGTATGTATGTATCTATTTATCTATCTATACATACATACATACATACATACATACGTACATACATACATATGATCTTTATGACTGCCTGTTTGACAATGTGCTTATCTTCATTTACTCTATAAACATATCTAATTTAGTTCTTTTTTCTCATGAATCTCATTCTGATTTCCTGTCTTACCTACACTCCCCCTCTCTCGCCCTCTGTCTTTTATTCTCTCCATTTTTTTCTATCTATCTTTCTTTCATTGTACGTCTGTCTCCGTTAAAATTCATCTATACGTCATTCGGCATTGTTTGCTTCTGTTTTCTTTCTTCCTCTATAACTCCTTGTGTTTACTCCTTCAAATAGCACTACATACTTCAACCACTCCGACATTTTGCTTTCTTTACTTCCTTCTCTTTTTTTTTTCTTTTACCATTAAAAAGTACGCAACGATTGAAAATGTTGCCACTGTATTCTTTCCTTCTTTTCTAGTCTTCTATATTTCTTTCCGCTTTTTCATTCTCCTCCTCATCCCCACCACTTCTTGTTCAGTGAGGGGTCATGTCTAATCCCATAGATTTTTCAAAGCTCCTCCTTCTAGTGCATATGCCGCTACATCTGTCGACTGTTTTCCTCTCTCTCCCACATTTTTTTGTATATATATATATATATATATATGTGTGTATTCTGACATTTTCCTTTTCCTTTTTTTCTCTCCTTTTTTTTATTATCGCCATGTTAATTCCAATCCATTTATGCGGAAAGCGGCGAGAGATATCAGCAGATGTGACTCTATTATTGTTGAGACATTTTAAAGAAGCCCTCCGCTCTGTAAGACGTTCTGGGTCGCGATGGCAGCAACGGCGGCGACGACGAAGGTAGTGGTAATGGTGGCTGAAGTGGTAGTGGAGAATTTCTGCTGCGATGAGGGTGGCGGTGGCGGTGGCGGTGGCGGTGGGGGTTGTGACGAAACCAGTAAAGATGATGGTGATTGTGAAAAGATTGGCGCTAACGAATGCGATTACGATAGTATTGCTGATGAATGTATTCGTGGCAGGGTCGGAAACGGTGGTGGCGTTTTGGGTGATGGTTAAAGTAGTAGTAGAAAAGAGTAGCTGTTGTAGTATCGTTAGTAGTAATAACAACGGTGGTGGTGGTGGTGGTGGTTGTGGTGGTAGTTTTATGCGGTGGCATTGGTGATAGGAATGATGATGGTAATGTTATTGATGAAGATAACGATAGCGGTTGTAACACTGGGAGTCAGTGGGGGTGATTTCTCTCCTTAGTGGTGGTGGTGGTGGTAGTGGTAGTGGTGATTGTGGTGGTGTCGACGGTGAAGTTGTGTTATTAGCGGAGGTACAAATGGAATGGATATAATAGTGACAGTTGCTTTAGAATTGGTAACACTCGTGAGATATTGATGATAAGGCTAACAGTGAAGGTGATGATAAATGTCTGTAGTAGTAGTAGTAGTAGTAGTAGTAGTAGTAGTAGTAGTAGTAGTAGTAGTAG
>NC_068991.1:46031945-46037693 GCF_001194135.2 Octopus bimaculoides | reverse complement strand
AGAGAGAGAGAGAGAGAGAGAGAGAGAGAGAGAGAGAGAGAGAGAGAGAGAGAACTTCAGACCACTACGTTTCCTAATGTCTCCTTTTTTTATAATATAGTAGGGTATGGTTTGAACGTGGTTTGACTGCTATTTCTAACATGTCAAGGGACTGTGTAAAGGTTATTGACAGTTATTTTTGTCGTTGTTATTGTTCTCACTAGTGGTATTAGTAGTGGTGTGGTGTGGTGATAATGCTTTTGATCAGAAGCTAACATCTGGTGCAGTGGTTCTAAACCGAGGTCCATATGGCCTCTAATGGTTCCTATAGGATTTTAGGGGGTCAATGCAGCAAAATAGTAAACTGGGGGTCTCCAATAGCATGTTAATAAGGGCTTCTGAAAAAAATTTGCTTTAGATGTATGAATTGCTTTGTATTGCAAGAAATAAGCTAGGTTTTTTCTCTAACATTTTAGACAGTTCAATCTACACAAGTTAAAGTGTGAAAAACAAAATGGGAATTTTTAAAGACGTTTCTATAAAACTACTAGTTAAACGTCATATGGCTATGGGGTCCACCAAAATAAAGTACTAATCAAAGGGGTACTTAGGTAAAAAATGTTTGACATGACAACCCCTGATCTAGAGGGCTTTATCGGTAGTGGTGAAGATACAATTAGTGACAGCGTGCGCATGTGTGGAGAAGGGATGTGTGTTTTGAATAGCGATTTAAAGGTTACTACTTTACGGAATAACTTTGACATACGTGCCGTGTTAGTAAAACTGTAGTTGTCCAGGAAGAGGCTGATTAAAGCAAGCTTTTAATAAAATATAATTATGAGCCTATTGAACTTTCGAAAATTCATCACTTTTAGTATAAGTCGAGTCAACAAGTAAGAGTTTTCTGTAACGGCTTAAGGCAGAAACATGTTTTTTGTTTTTTTTATGTTTTTTTTTATCAGACGGATTAAAAATTAAGTGTTTCTAATTTAGGTACGAAATCAGCAACGTTGAAGGAAAAGGTTTCAGTCGATGTAATCGACTTCAGCACTTGGCAAGTGCTTTATTTTATCGAGCCTGGATTTAAACTCGGAACGTAGAGAACTGGAAGGAATACCGCAAAGCACAACCGATACGCCATCGGATATTCTAATGATTAGAGCAAATCGCCATCTTCAGGAGAGCTAAAAAAATCAATGCAGCAAAAAAAAAAAAAGAAATAGAAACAGCAGAAACCGTAGAGATCGTGAGTAGAAGTATGGCCATAGTTTCTTTTCTACTCTAGGCACAAGGCCCGAAATTTTGGGGTAGGGGGTCAGTCGATTAGATCGACCCCAGTGCGTAACTGGTACTTAATTTATCGACCCCGAAAGGGTAAAAGGCAAAGTCGACCTCGGCGAAATTTGAACTCAGAACATAAAGACAGACGAAATACCGCTCAGCATTTCGCCCGGCATGCTGACGTTTCTTATTTCTTTATTGTCCACAAGGGGCTAAACATAGAGGGCAAATAAGAACAAACAAAGGAATTAAGTTGATTACAACGACCTCAGTGCGTAACTGGTACTTAATTTATCGACCCCGAAAGGATGAAAGGCAAAGTCGACCTCGGCGAAATTTGAACTCAGAACGTAAAGACAGACGAAATACCGCTAAGCATTTCGCCCGGCGTGCTAACGTTTCTGCCAGCTCGCCGCCTTAGTATGGCCATATATTAATTCATCTCTCGAAGGTGGTGAGCTGGTGGAATCTTTAGCACACGAAACAAAATACGCAGTGGCATTTCGTCCATCTTCCCGTTGAGTTCAAATTCCGCCGACATTGTCTTTCATAAATTCGGGGTCGATAAAGTACCAGTTGAGCACTGGGGTCGATGTAACCAATTTTATTCTACTTCCCAAATCTGAAATTTCAGGTTTTGTGCCTATAACAGAAAAAATTAATTCGTCTCTTGGTTTTAAGTTTACGTAGTTTACTGGTTCAGTTTAAGGTATTATTCAGACAAGCAAGCTTTTTTTACTCAATAACTACTTTTCATGCATAATGTGAAAATGCAGACACCAGAGAGTTCGTAGCTTTTTTCATGTAACTTGAAAAAAAAGAAGTCAAAGCATATCCTTAGTAAAATGACGTTTCGGTAATAAATTATGCGGATAATTTACAAGAGCTCGATAGACCTGAATCGTAGACATATTTAGACATGGATAGGGGCGAAATATGGTGTATAAAAGAGTGTAAAGATAGCAATTACGATTAACTGTATTGAATGGACGTTTTGCCAATGTTCAAATTGTACTTGAACAGTAATGATATTTCTTGCGTTTGCTGAAACAGCTATAAATTGCTGTAAGTTATTGGACTTGGACGTGACAGAATCAAACACAATATATCGCTACACAAAGAAGCTATTAAAAAGTATCACATGCTGCACAATAAAACAGGCATTTGGTGACTGTATATTCCGAGAAAGGAGAGTAGACAGAAGCTTATAGGAGTAGTAAAGGTAGCTTAAGAAGCTGATTATTATCTTTCAAATTCACATGAAAATCTGCTCTATGTCATTGTCGAATATGATAGGGCGAAAGGTTATAAATCAGTCACCGAAGCAGTAATAATATTTCCGTAAGAAATTGGATTATATTTTCAAGAAATAAAAATCTGAACCTGAGCAGAGGCTAAAGAACACCAAAATCTAATGATCGTAATTAAGAACCACAAAGGTATGTCTTTACATTATCAATAATTTAGGGAGATTTGTGACACACAGACACATATATATCTAGGAAATCATTTCTTGCCAGAACAAAACTATTTAATGAATGTAGGTCAACTGAAAGTACTGCTTTCTTGGGAGGGTGCTATTAAAACATGGTAGACTTTCATATATATATATATATATTTCCAAGGTTTCAACGTGGAAAGTGAATAAACATTGGCTTGCATTACTGTAAGCTTAAAAATATTGCATAAAGTTATCAAAATCTAATACTCAATAATATTATCTACAGTAACAACATCAGGAATAAGTATCCCCGTGGTTAGCAGCCAATTTTCGATCATATTGCTTTCTACTCTAAAAAAAATGGGAAGCAAATTTAGGATAATATAATTTTAGACAGATCGTATCCAAGGAGAACAGAGATGAACACAGATGATACATCTGTTTGATCAAGTTTCATATGGATCTGAACAACAATAATTCTAATTTCTTATATAGGCTTAAATTAGGTGTGAAATCTGGAGGATTGGCCGACTAATTACAGTTTTGATTTGGGAAAGATGTCATCATCGGGATTTGGCCGGAGAACGCAAAGAAGCGAAAATAAATCCTTTCTGTTAAAGGTACAAGGCGGAGATGGGGTGGCCAGTCGATTACATCGACCCCAATTCTCAACTGATATTTATTTTACCAACCCGAAAGAATGAAAGGTAAATTCGACCTCTGCGGAATTTGAACTCAGCGCATAAAAAGACGGACGAAATGCTGCTAAGCATTTTGTCCGGTATGCTAACGATTCTGCTAGCTAGCCAGATTTAATAATATTAATAACAATAACAACAACAGCAACGACAACGACGAGGAAGAAAAGGAGGAGGAGGAGGAAGAGGAGGAGAGGGAGTAGAGGTAGGGGAGGGAGGGGAGGGAGGCGTATGCCTCTACTTTGTCATTTGATCCGCTGGAAACAGTAGTCGAATATATACCTTTATGAATGTTTTTAAAGTTCACGTTTATCAAATTCCTATTATACATAATTAAGATTAATGCAGTCCCAGTTGCATAATATTCAAGATGGTCATGTTTAACACTATTTTGATCATAAAGCTGCTGAATTATAACCCACTGGGAGGCTTTAAAATAAATACTTTGGAGAATTTCCCATCATTCCTTTGTGTCCTCAGTCCAAATCACACCTATTGTTCTTGTTATTTTTGTCGTTGCTTGTCTCCAGTTTAGCGCTCATTTACACTCAAAAACTTTAGAGCACGGCCGTCTCAACATTTCTTCAGGCATAATGTATCTAAGACTACATTATCCAGAATGTCTTTCATTTTATTGAATTTTTTTAAGGGTAGTCTGATTTGAATTATATCATTCAACTATTGAAGTTACTCTCTCTTTCTCTCTCTCTCTTTTCCTCCCCTTCTCCCCTCTCCGTTGTTTCTCAGCGCCTCATTTTCACACACATGCAACTTCATTCACACCCACACATACACGTTCAGTCCCGCCGCACCGAGACACTCAGTCGTCACCCTACCATCTCCGACAATACACACACACACTGACTTCCTTTCAGTTATTTCAATAAATATGCTTAACCCGCCATACGATATGCGGGTAGGAACACCAACAACATCAACAATAAAACATTAATACAAACACGCGCGTGCGCACACACGCACACACACACACACACACACACACACACACACACACACACACACACACACACACACACACACACACACACACACATACACTAAAATAATAAACCGGTTGTGGGCAAAAGGATTAGGAGGGACAAACAGCAGGTTTGGTGTTGAGGCCGGTCAAAGCAGCGATACTGGTGGTGGTAATAGGGATGTAGAGGTGATGATTGACGTAATGATGGTGGGAAGTTTAACAGAGGGAGGTACCAGGATTTGTAGGTCAGGTCGTGGTCGTGGTCGTAGTGTGGGTGTTGAGGCTTAGCTTGATGTTAGCCTTGTTTATCTATGATCAAAGCGTTCCAACCATGACCGTCCCATTCCTGTTTTTTCCTTAAGCTGTGTAGGACTAGTCGGAAAATCTCTGTAAGAGATGAAAGTAGTAACTATCTTGAAAAGTAATGTTTATCGCCACATCAATATGGCTGCTCCATAGGAATCGAGCTGGAACGAAATACTGCTATCTCTAGCGGGTAGTTGTTCTCCCCTGACAATGGGCAGAAATAGCCCCAAACCGTACGGTCCGGAGAACCTGTCGTCTGCTGAAAGATGGTAGAGGTTTGCTCCCATGCTTGCAATATATATTGGGTGCAGATTGCATCGATAACCAGCAGGAAGAGGCTCTTCCTGGGTTTAAAAACGGTAGTGACGTCGATTCTTATGGAACAGCCATATTGATGTGGTGATAAACATTACTGTGTTAGGACTATTGCCCACATTACACTCTTTTTTTAAAAAATGTTTACTAGTATGTAGAGTGTAGTTGAAGGGAATTTAGCTGCTCTTTCTAGTAGATTGAGCGATCACATAAAAGCTTTCTCTACTATTGGTGGTCGTTGTGGCGGGAGAGTTGTTGTCGATTTAACCCCTTACCCCAGGTTAATCCTAATTAAACAAACCTATGATAATAGACATTCCAGCCTTGACAAACTTGTCATTATTCGGTGTTCCTTTATTTATGAAGGTATACAGGATCTGTGCTCCTATATACAAGTGCAGTGATCAAGTAGAGACCCCTTCGTTCATCCTTGTGGATTGTAATAATCATTTCTATTATATGCACAAAGCCTAAAATAGTGGGGCAGGGGACTAGTCGATGTTGCTGTTTATTAATTACCGAGTTAATCCTGATGTAAAACAAAAGTAAATGGATCTTTGGCGGTTTCGACGATAGTTCGACAGACCGAATAAACTGCCCACTGAATTAATGTGTAAATGGCTGAATATTCCACTGACACGTGTATTATTAACGTAAACATGAGGGACAGTTGGTGTGGCATAGAGTGTGACAAGGCTGTACCGTGTCAGGCGGTCATCTACCACCACCACCACCACCACCACCAC
>NC_068991.1:46029679-46031783 GCF_001194135.2 Octopus bimaculoides | reverse complement strand
CCGCCGCCGCTACCACCGCCACCGCCACCACCACCACCACCATTACAACATCTCTCAAGAGGCACATCCGTCGACCCAATTTTCCTCACAAGGCTTGGAACGATCCAAGTTTAAAATAAAAAATAGTAATAAGTAATAAAAACTCCTATCTGTAGGAAACCGAGCCTGTATTATCCAACGGGACTTTCTTTTGAAGATGATAAGAGGAATTTGGCTGCTATTTATATCAAGTCAAGCAACCGCGTAGAGGTTCCCTTGTTGGCAGGAGCTTGAAGAAGTTGATGATGGTGCTATACTGCTGATGTTGTTGTCATTGCTGTTGTCCTTGGGCTTCGAGTCAGCGCTTGTGATCATAGACATTTTAGTGCCACTTTAGCGTGCAGTCAGTCTGCGTGTCAACATACACTGAAACGTGCAGTATAACCCTAACCCTAACTCTAACCCTAATACTAAACAGTTACCCTCACTCCAACCCTAAACCCTAACCTTAATCCTAACCCTAAACTCTAACCCTGACCCAAAACCCTATCTCTAACCCTAAACCCTGAGCCTAAGCCTAACCCTAAACCTAAACCCTAATCCTAACTTTAGTCCCAATCCTAATCCTAAGAGATAACTCACCCTAATCCTAAGCCTTAACCCTAAACTCTAGACTCTAACCCTTACCCTCAACTTAAACCTAAACGTTGTCCCTTAACCGTAACCCAAATATTAACCATAAATCCTGACCCTAAACATTAACCCTAATCCTAAATCCTAATCGTCACCTTAACCCTAAACTCTGGCACTAAACTCAAGCCCTAACCCTAAACACTAGGCCCAAACATAACTCTAGACGCTAACCCTAATGCTAGTCTAAATCAGGTCATTCCATAGCATATACTACAGATACGTCGGTAGACCGCACGCTGAAGTAGTATTTTAGACTTGTTTATTTCGAATCTTGCTGTTGTTTATCTAGGACTTAAATGGGTAATGTGTCCTTCCATTTATTTTCAAGACGGTGAGGCTGTGCTTTGAGGGAGATTTTAGCTGCTATTTCTCCCAGGGCAAGCGACCATACGAAAGCTTCCTGGTTGGTAGTGATTGAGATGGTGGTGATGTATGCAATTGTGTTGGTGATGGTGATGAGTAGTTTTAAACGCGATGCATTAGTTGTGATTATAGTGACATCACTCATGATTGTTATTCATGTTAGTATTATTGTTATAAGGTTATTATTGTTGTTAGCGTTTGCAGTAACATTTCAGATGACAGCAGTGTTGGTGGTTTGAAGTGGTTTCCGTCAACCAAATCCACTAAAAAGGATATAGTTGGCCCGTGGTTGCGGTAGAAAAGTCACTCGCCCGAGGTGCAACATAGTGGATCTAGACTCAAAACAAAACCACATATTTGGGAAGCAAGCTTCTTTCTTGTGTTACTATATATTGTAGCAATGGTGGAAGTAACAGTGGTAGTTAGTAGCGGTAATATTAGTATTAGTAGCTGGTAGTAGTATTAGTGTTAGTATTATTATTATTAGTAGTAGTAGTATTAGTATTAGTAGTAGTAGTAGTATTAGTATTAGTAGCTGGTAGCTGATATTCTTGTTGTAGTATTCGTCATTGTACGGATCAGACATGATCGAATAGCAACTATACTGGTTTTCTCTCTCTCTTTCTTTCTTTCTCTCTCTCTCTCTCTCTCTCTCTCTCTCTCTCTCGCTCTCTCTCTCGCTCTCTCTCTCTCTCCCTCTCTCTCTCCCTCTCTTTCAAGTAACACAGAATTACATGCAAGCGTGAAGGTGATTTGGCTGCAGTTTCTAGCTGATAGAACGACAATGCAGAGGGTCCGCTTCCTAGTGGTTATGGCGTTTCTATTGATACAAGTTACAATGGTAATAATGGTGGCGTTGAGGGTTTATAGAGATGTTGGTGATGGTGTTTGCGAGAGCAGAGATGGTGCATGAATAGTTTTGTCTGAGTTTACAATTGGCCAGGCTATTTCAGTTTAACGTTAACGATAAGAGTAAAATGGCGGTAATGGAAATGACTCCAGATTGTAATCTGATGGTAGCAGTCATTTTAATGGTGGTGGTGGTGGTGGTGGTGGTGGTGGTGGTGGT
>NC_068991.1:46027099-46029097 GCF_001194135.2 Octopus bimaculoides | reverse complement strand
ATATATATATATATATATATATATATATACATACACACATATATATGGAAATATATACATACATGCATATATGTACATGCGTACATATATACATTTTATTCATATGTAAATTGACATACAATCACATACATTACATATATGTATATAAGTGTATATATATTTAATTGGGTATATGTGTGCGTGCGTGTTTGTATACATATATATAGATACTTATATATGTAACTGTATGTACATTCATGCGTGTGCTTTATATTTGTATATGTGCATGTATGCATGTTGCATACGTATATATTTGTATACGCGTGTGTATGTGTTCGTATGTATACATTTTATAATGTTGTGTACATGCAGTCAAATGAATCTGTAATCTTTCTAGAAGTTTGAAAATTAGGGCTGCTTTTGTCTAGATTACATCATTTTACCCAGTCAGACTTATGTCTTTGTGCTATCGTTTACAATAGGAAGATACGTTGGCTGTGTAGTTAAACATTCCACTTGGAAAATACGCCGTTTGAAGTTCGATCGTACCATACAGCTCCTTGGGCATCCTCTATTATTGCTTTGTGTCGACGAAAAGCTTGTTACTAAAATACAGTAGACAGAAACTGTATGGAAGCTTGTAGAAGGAGTTGTTTCTCTTCCTAAGTGGTAAGTTAATTCTGTTATCCTCTTAAAATCCACCTCAGTTCTTCGACGCCTTCAACAGAATCGAATCCAATTTATAGCTAGCATTCGCCCAGTTCTTAGATCCTCTTTTTATCCCACCACGCCTGGAGGGCATTGTGAAAGGTCATGAACACCATCAACTCTTTCTCCTACATATTTGGAGAGCACAGAAGAGGGTCATGCACTCTTTCCCTTCCCCTGCGATTTGCATAAATTTATAGATCTTTATAAAACGTATTTGACTGACACTTTATTTTATCGAATCTGAAAGGATGAAAGGGCACCTTCATCTCGTCGGGATTTGAACTCAGACATAAAGGGCCGGAAAATATATCAGAAGATTTTGAACTCAGAACTGAAAGAGCCTGTGGTATATCTTCTGGGTCTTTACATTCCGTGTCCAAGTCCGGTAGAGACTAACTTTACCTTTCATAATTTTGGGATCAATCAAATAAAGTACAAGTCAAGTACTCGAGTCAAAGGTAGCATATAATCCCCACCCTTCGAAACAGCTGGCCTTGAGCCTGAATAAGAAATCCTAATGTTGGAGATTTCAAATACGTGTTTGATTTACTTCTATCGTTAAGGATTTGAAAAGCATAACACACAAACACAAGTCTTGACGTGCAGAATAGTCATGTAGATAACTATTTATGCAGATGTGTGGCGACGAATTGGCAAACAGTGCCAGAGAGTACGTATTGTGGCATTTGTTCCTGCGCTCTAAGTTCAAATCCGACCGAGGAGAATCATATTCTCCGTCTCATAATTCGGAGTCGAGAAGTAAAATCCTACAGAAATACTAAAATATTTTCTTCGCATCTCTCTTTTTCTCTCTCTCTATCTCTCTCTTTCTCTGTAGACTGTAACTGAGATGGGGTGACGTATTGGTTGCACCAACATCACAGTTACATCAATATATATATATATATGTGAATAGAGACCCCCGCAACGAAGCGGAATAACTGCTAGGACACAAAAGATGTAGGGAAATACTTAATATCAATAAACTGCAGAAAAAAAAAAGAATTAATCGACAAATAAGAAAATCCATAAGATCTTATTTATGTATGTGTGTGGATGCATACGTATATATGTATGTATGTATGTGTGTATGTATGTATGTATGTATGCATGTATGTATGTATGTATGTATGTGTGTGTGTATGTATGTGTGTGTGTATGTGTGTATGTATTATGTATGTATGTATGTAAGACACCTTGGGCAAGTATCTTCTACTATAGCCTTAGGCCAACCAAAGTCTTATGTGCTGATTTGGTAGATGCAAACTGAAAGAAGCCCTCAGTATATATATATATATATATATATAT
>NC_068991.1:46024125-46026946 GCF_001194135.2 Octopus bimaculoides | reverse complement strand
ATATTGTTGTGTCTGGGGAGAGTCATCCTCTTTTGGTGCCTTATAATTTAACACACTCACCGCTCGTTTACTTATTTATTTTCCAAAAATTTTCGTTGTGTCTTACAACCCTGTCAATAGTTGCTGACTCTGTCCGTCATCCAAGTGGCGTTCTTTTTGCTTGTTTGTGCGCATGTGTGTGGGTCAGTGTGTGCGCGCATACACATGTATGTATGCATGTATGTGCGTGTGTGTGTATGTATGTATGTATGCATGTAAGTGTGTATGCATGCATGTATGTGTGTGCACACATATGTATATATGTATGTATGTGTGTACGTTTGCATGTATGTATTCTGCATATTCATGTTTGTGTGTTCGTGTTTGTGTGTATGTGTGTACCTCTGTCTCCTTGTGTGTACATGTTTGAGTGTATCTATGTATGTATGTGTGTTTGCGTATATATGTATATGTTTATCTACACGTATGTAGGCAAATGGATATGAAAGTAAACATATAGACATACAGACGGATAGATACATAGGTAATATGAACAGACAAGCACATATATACACACACACATACGTAAATGAAAGACTGAAACACATGACCATATACACACATACTTCAATTCACACAAGGACACATATGGAGACACACATCCGCACATATGGAGATACACATCCATACATACAGACAGTACATAGTCACAGAAACCCATACACACACACACACAGACACACTCAGAATCCACGCACAAGGAGACAGAGGTACACACACATACAGACATGCACGCAAACACACACATACATAAAGACACACAAACACATAAATATGCAGAATATATACATACAAACGTACACATATACATACATATATACATAAGCACACGCGCACACACATACATACATGCATACACATGCATGCATGCATGCATACGTACATACATACATACAGCGCGCACACGCGCGTGCGCACATTTTAACGTATACAAGCAAACCTCACCTTACGTCGTTAATTGGTTACAGGAGACACGACTTCAGTCGAAAAACGACATAAGTCGAATTAACTTGTCTGTAGGCTGGGATAGGCCGAATTTACTTGTCTCTAGGCTAAACCGATAATAACCATTCCCAGTTCTGTACTTTATTTATGAATGCATTTTCAACAATGCATGGTTAATAAAAACCATGTGTGCTAAAATCTTGTCCTTGCTATGTACGATCGTCGATACAGTTGTCCGACTCATCCCAAAAGATTGTGCAATTCTACCACTTTTTCACATTTTTCATGGCGTTTTATCATAGCCAGTTTATCTTTCAGCGTTATAGCATGACGCTAAGCACTTTCACTTTGAATTTTGTTAGGAGACAAGGGGGGGGGGTCAAAAAATAAAGTCGCAAATGAATGAGAAAGAGAAAGTAGCCGATAAACAGAGGTAAGCAAATCTGAATTCAAAACAATCACGGAAATCACGAATGACAATGACGGCTAGTGGTAGATATTGGAACCACAGTGCAATATTAGCTCCGAAAGACCGATAAATAAGACAACAAAGCTGATTTCATTCTTTCGTTCAATAAGCTACACTACTTTATGGTGTGTATCTTAACATTTACTGTACGTATTTTAATATAATTTTATATTCTTTGATTCTTATTTATTATACAGTAACATGATTTTATGTGCTTTTATCGGTTTTCTAGTGATTTTACAATTTCAATATTCGTGGCGGACAGACGTAGAGTCGAGTAAAATGACTTAACTTGATTTTTATTTTCCCATATATTATTTTTGGAAACCGACGTATAATCGAGAACGACTTAAATCGAAATGACATAAGTCGAGGTATGCCTGTATATATATTTAAGCATACGTATCAATGTTTAAGCGTGAATATATGTTTATGATGTATGTATAAATATATACACATGCGCACACACACACAAACACACACACAAATATGTCTGTATATATATATGCTTGTTTAAGCACTCATATAATTCAAACATGTAAATGTTTATATATACGTATGTGTATATGTGTGTATATTTGCGTGTGTGTGCATATACGTTTGTAACATACGCATGCAAACACACACACACACACACACATATATGTATGTACTTTTGCACATACATATAAATATGTATACATATGTGTGTGTGTGTGTGTGCATGTGTATGTGTGCGCTTATGTACTACATACTGACAACCACAAATACAACACACAAAAAGGCTTTCTTATCGTTCTGTTTCGTTTCAATGTCAATAAAAATAAATTTATGTCTATTTTTCAAATGTTAAAAATTGGCAAACCGATCTACTGTATTAATATTCTCTGGTTATCATATTTCTTGAATATCTCGGTGCCATTATTGTTTCGGTTTCTTTGTCTCTTTTGAAATATTCTGGTATGTTTAGGAACATTTTTCTTTAAATTTTATATTAATATCAACCTTTAATCATCAAATTTATTATTGTTTTTTTTCGTTTTTTTTGTTTCATTTTCTCATATTTTCGGTTTTCTTATCTGTTATCCCTCATAGATATACATCTCATTGCTCATTTATATCTGATTCGAGACCACCATCACCGCCGCCGCCGCCGCATCCAGTGCCAACAGCAGCACAATCACCACCGCTACTTCCATTAATTCCTCCGCCACCACGGCAATCACTGCGTTCGAAATAGTAAACGGGACGAGTCATTTCCATTTATCTATATTTCGATACCAAGAACCTTTCATTTATTTTTACTTTGGTCGGGGTCTTTTGCGCAGTATCGCTCGCAAGCACAAAAGCACACACACAGACTCACATAAACACACACACATATACACT
>NC_068991.1:46013014-46022930 GCF_001194135.2 Octopus bimaculoides | reverse complement strand
TGTATGTATGTATGTATATATATATATCCAAATATATGTTTGTTTCTGTTCCCCAAAATATTTTTGAATGCATTAGAATTCAGCCTTTTCTATGTGTGTACATTAGCAACAAGTGGAGGCGCATGGCTCAGTGGTTAAAGAGTC
Organism: Octopus bimaculoides; assembly: GCF_001194135.2. NCBI lineage: Eukaryota > Metazoa > Mollusca > Cephalopoda > Octopoda > Octopodidae > Octopus > Octopus bimaculoides. The sequence continues at coordinate 46,022,786 of NC_068991.1, read as the reverse complement.
GGGCACACAAACATGAGGTAGTGAGCTCGATTCCTGGACCGGGCTATGTGTGTTCTTGAACAAGACACTTCATTTTGCGTTGCTCCAGTTCACTCATCTGTTGAAATGAGTTGCGACGTCACTGGTGCCAAGCTGTATCGGCCTTTGCCTTTCCCTTCGATGACATCGGTGATGTGGAGAGATGAGGCTGGTATGCATGGGCGACTGCTCGTCTTCCATAAACAACCATGCTCGGACTTGTGTCTCGGTGGGGAACTTTCTAGATGCAATCCCATGGTCATTCATGACCGAAGGAGTTCTTTGCTCTTTTTACATTATAGATTATGACTTTTCCCAAATATAACAATATTAGTTCCAATATACGGTTTGGAAAACAAGTTCAAAATCGGAAGTTGTTTCAAAGTTTGAAATTTGGAAGAAAATATTTCGTTTTACATTAGGAACTAAGACTGAAGTTTGGGGAGATTACATTGATTCCAGTACTCGATTGATACTTATTTCATCGACTCTGAAAGGATGAAAGGCAAAGTCGACCTGGGCGGAATTTGAACTCAAAACTTAAAGACAGCCGAAATGCTGCCAAGCATTTTGCCTGGAGTGCTAACAATTCTGTCAGATCGCTGTTTTCAACTAGAAAAAAATAAATGGGTTTCAAATATTAAAACAAAGCCAGCAATTTCAGGGTAGAGGCGGAGCAATTACTTCGACCCCGGTACACAAATGGTACTTATTTTATGGACCCCGAATGGATGTAAGGCGAAGCTAAACTCAGCAGAATTTGAACTCAATACGTAAACGCTGACAAAATATAGCAATGCGCTTTTGTGAGACGTGCTAACGATTCTTTTCTACTCTAGTCACAAGGCCCGAAATATTTCGGGAGGAGGCCAATCGGTCAGATCGACCCCAGTACGCAACTGGTACTTACTTCATCGACCCTGAAAGGATGAACGGCAAAGTCAACCTCGGCGGAATTTGAACTCAGAACGTAAAGACAGACGGAATACCGCTAAGCATTTTTCCCGGCGTGCTAACCATTCTAAGTAGCTCGTTGCCCTGTCACCAACATCTTATATTCTCAGAACGACAACAAAAAATAACTTCCCTGATAAGAATAATTCTCTTTGATTTTAACACAAAACCAGTAAGTTTAAAGGGAGACGGCTAGTCGATTCTCGTGAACCCAGTGCTTGATTGGTACTACAGTTTATTGCCCCGTGATGATGAAAAGCAGAGTTGACCTCGGTGGAATTTGAATTCAGTATGTGAAAAGCCGGAGGACATATCGAAAGGCAATTTTTCCGATGCTCTAACGATTTTGTCAAATCCAAATGGCCGCCATATTAATATCCTTCCTACGCTTGGCACAAGGCTTTAAATTTTGTAGGAGGGTGCTAGTCGATTGTATCGACTCCAGTGATTAACTAGTAGTTATTTTATCGGCTCCGAAAGAATGAAAGGCAAAGTCGATCGTGATGGAATTTCACCTCAGAACTTCAAACCGGAAGAAATGCCGCTAAGCATTTTATCTGATGCGCTAACGATTCTGCCAGCTAACTGCCTTAAATTGTTCATATCGACTGGACTCGTACTCAGAGAAACGAGTGTCAGAATAAAGATTGCATTGTATCAAATGGTCGAACAGCTCAGCCAATAACCTTTTTAATTTAGATTCAAAGTAAGCACTTTTAAGAGGAACAAGTACAATCGAAAGGTAAAGTTGCGCTGAACAGAATTTGAGCTCAGAACATAAAGAGCTTGATGAAAAATGTAAAACATTTTGTCCGTTGCTCTAACGATTCTACCAAAAATAATATAGGCATCTGTTTTAAGCACAAGAACAGAAATTTTAGGAAAGGGTGTTAATCGATACGAATTAGCCCAATGCTTGACTAGGACTTCGTTTCATCGAAACCCTAAGGGACAAAGGCCAAAGTTGATCTTGATAGGGTTTGAAATTAAAACGGAGAGGACCAGAAAAAAGAAAAAAAATGTCAAACGTTTTTCCAATGTGTTAATGATTATGCCAGCTGCATCAATAATAATAATAATAATAATAATAATAATAATAATAATAATGATGATGATGATGATGATGATGATGATAATAATAATAATAATAATAATAATAATAATAATAATGATGATGATGATGATGATGATGATAATAATAATAATAATAATAATAATAATAATAATAATAATAATAATAATGATAATAAGGAGATGTAACACTAATTTTAATAATAGTAATAAAACATCGATCACCAAAACTACAGTAGCAAGAAGAACAATTGTAAAAACAAAGACGAACGGGATTATTTAGATGAACAATCTACAACAATATCATTAACAACATCGAGAGATGAACACCACCGTACAATAATTGACCGTAACGAAAACATTAAGAACATGACTACTGAGATCAAACTGCTGTATTGAATTGACCATAACATTATCAACAACAATAACAGCAGCAACAACAACAACAAGACCAAGCAAAAAAAAAAAACAGACGAAACAACAAAACTATTGAGATCAAACATCTATATTGAATTGATCATATTAACATTATTCACAACAAGATGAGTGGACGATGGTGGTGGTGGTGGTGGTGGTGGGATCTTCTGTGCAGGTCGGTCGGCTTGCTAGAAATAGTAGCCGAATTCACTTGAAATCTCACCTAGTGTCGTTAAGAAATGAAAAGATACATCGGCGACAATTGCAGATATGAATTTATTCCAAAGGATTGTTTGTTCATATGTAACGCTGATATCTGTGGTTAAACAACAACAGCAACTACAACTACGACCACTACTGCTACTGTATCTACTACTACTACTACTACTACTACTACTACTACTACTACTACTAATAATAATAATAATAATAATTATAATAATAATAATAATAATGTTGTTGTTGGCACTCCGTCGCTTACGACGTCGAGTGTTCCAGTTGATCCGATCAACGGAACAGCCTGCTCGTGAAATTAACGTGCAAGTGGCTGAGCACTCCACAGACACGTCGTGTACCCTTAATGTAGTTCTCGGGGATATTCAGCATGACACAGTGTGACAAGGCTTGCCCTTTGAAATAGAGGTACAACAGAAACAGTGAGAGAAAGTTGTGGTGGAAGACTACAGCAGGGTTCGCCACCATCCCCTGCCGGAGCCTCGAGGAGTTTTAGGCGTTTTCGCTCAATAAACACTTACAACGCCCGGTCTGGGAATCGAAACCTCGATCTTATGACTTCGAGTCCGCTGCCCTAACCACTGGGCCATTGCGCCTCCAACAATAATAATAATAATAATAATAATAATAATAATAATAATAATGATGATGATGATGATGATGATGATGATGATGATGATGATGATGATGATGATGATGATGATGATGATGATGATGATGATGATGATGATGATGATGATGATGATGATGATGATGATGATGATGATGATGATGATGATGATGATGATGATGATGATGATGATGATGATGATGATGATGATGATGATGATGATGATGATGATGATGATGATTTACTGCAATTGGCAACAAAATTGGAGAATTCCTAGTTTTGTGAGCCGAGAAGCGATGGCGTTGCTGAGAAAAGACCCGAACAAGGGTATTGTATTGACAACTTTAGGTCCATAACTCTGCTGAATACAGAGTTCAAAATTTTGACGAAAGCGTTAGCTACATGTGTTGGAGCTTGTCGTCGGAGATCTGGTAGGAGAGGCACAGACATGTGGCATCCATAAAAGATCCGTCCACGACAACTTCCACCTCATGCGATACAAGGAGTGAAATTTGTAGGGGTGGGGGAAGTGGATCACATCAACCCCCAGTACTCAGCTGGTATTTATGTTATCGACCTCGAAAGAATGAAAGGAAAAGTCGAACTCGGCACAATTTGAACTCAGAACGAAGTGACAGACGAAATTCCACTAAGAATTTCGCCCGGTGTGCTTACGATTCTGCCAGCTCGCCGCCTTAAGTATAATATAATAATAACAATAATACAGTTTAACGTTGCTTTTACAGATCAATAAACCCCAATAATTGTTTTGCGAATGACGATGAAATCTTCTGTCAGTTTCCTATTGAAAACTCCTCATGGAATACTTAAGATTGTTGCGGCTTCTCTTGTTGCTTCTGTTTGCGAATCTTTCAACATGCATTTACTGGAATTGTGTGCGCCGTCAGCAGTTAATGTTCATTATGTTCCTATGTATGTATGTATATATTTATGCATGTATGTATGCGTGCGTGCGTGCGTGTGTGTGTGTGTGTGTGTGTGTGTGTGTGTGTGTGTGTGTGTGTGTATGTAACTCATCAACCGCTCCTAGCGACAAGAGAGCTTTCATCCATTGATACTTGTCAGCCGTTCGTTGATCTTATCTGTTACTTAGGGCTAAGGTCGAACTGACCGCTAGAGGACATTGACATGAAGGTATCACAACCATCGTCAGCGTCTTCGTCATCATCATCATCGTCATCGTCGTCATCATAATATTAAAAGAACAATAAAATAAATGAAACAGATAAATGTTGAAAGATCCTTCTCATGTCCGATGATAATTTAGCATCTCTTTCGCTAATGTGCAAAATGTTGTTTGTTACCCCCTCTCCCTCTCTCAGTGTTTTTAATTGTCCATTCTTGATAATTGTGTGTGATAGAAATCACACACACACACACACACACACACACACACAATCACACAAACACACACACACACACACACACACACACACACACACACACACACACACAGACAAACCAACAAACACTTTCTATTATGTTTCACGGTTTTTCATCATAGAATCGCTTTCAATACCTCCGACACAAGGGTTTACATTAAGAAAAACAATATGGACAGCACAGGACAAATCAAAGAATGTGTGTGAGTGTGTGGTTGTGAGGGTTTTGCGTGTAAACAAGAGCAACAATTTTTTTTTTTTTTAAGGGAAGAAAGAAATCAACAATGTATAATCCTCAATAGGAAGGAGACGTTTGAGGGCTGCTCATGGAAAAATCCCATAAAAATACATGGGTACCCTGACTTTTGGAGAAAGTGCTTTTTTTTCTTTCCTTTTTTTTTCTCAACTACAAGCGTATACTCAGGGTTGGCCCGTTCACTCGCACCAAAGTCGCCACTTTCATCCCCCTTTCAGCAAACCGGCTAGAAGACAACACTTCCCTCTTTACCCTTATCCTCCTTTTCAAGTGAAACTTGAAGAAGTTGATCAGAGATTGACCGAAGCCCCTTCAATTTTGTTCACCATACAACCTCTTTTGCCATGGTCACTAGGCATATAAACACAGCCTTTCCTCCCCAGTTAAAGGAAGGTGGTGAGGCGATCTTTACGATAGATTCATTTGACAGGCGGATCCGTCTCACACGCGACAGCAGGTGTTCGGCATAAGGCCACGGGCACTGGATGAGCGCATGCAGGACCGTCTCGTCGTCATGCATTTCGGACTTCCGTGCCTGTAAAGTTTATTTTGAACAAGCAAAGCTCCCCCGTAGCACTGCCAGGACAGGGTCCCCGCCCGAAAGCTCTCTGGAAAAGAGCAACTAGCTGATCTTCTTCGACGCCCAAGGTCTCCCCAAGAACATCGTCGCACTTTTCCTCCACTAATCCTCTATAAAAAGCTAAAGTTGACATTCCACTTATCACACTGTCCGATTGGCTAAGGGCTGTGAGCACTTGAAGACATTCCACTTTCCAAGTGCTCCACCTCGGTCTCTGTTTTACCCAGGTTTGCAGTTCCGTTAAATAAACTAGTTGCGAAAATACATGTCTGGCGAGCGGCGGCCACACCTGTTCATCGTCAAGGAAGCACTGGAGATGTCGTAGCCTCAGCGCATGTCTGCACATCGTCAACCGTAGCATGCCCAGGTCACCATGCAGTGGGTTCTGACAGCAGATAGACCGCTTGACAATCGGAACGCGTCCCTTCCACAAGAAGTGAAAGAGTATAGGCTCCAGTGTAATCAGACAGTGGCCAGGACAAGGCACGACAGTCAACGGATAGTAGCTGACAGACGCGATATATGCGTTAGCCACCTCTGCCGGACCATCCAGGGATAGCTTTCTCCCTGCTCGTTACCTTGTCTCAGTTTTTGTCCAGCGCCCAACGACTCAGTTGGACAGCATGGATTTGCTTCTCTAGGTACCGAGCCTCAAGCCCACTGATTTTTCCTGGTTAACTATCACTCGTGAAACCGCCTCATAATCCCTGAGAGCAGTGCTGATCATTTATATGTGATAATGATCCGACACCACTACGGTGACGTCATTGACATATGCCGACATGCATCTACACATCTTAGGTCACGTGGGATGCCTCTCAACGCCTCCGGTTTGTGTAGTAGGGGCTCAAGAGTCAGCACGTACAAGAGAGACAAGAGGGAGAAACTTTGCCGGACCAACCGAGCGCTTGACGTTGAACGGCTCTGAGACCTGACAGTTGACTCTGACCACTGAACAGATGTAACTGTGCACTACAGCGATCCAGCCCCTGAATACAGGCCCAAAACTAGCTGCCCTGAGAACCACCGCTAGATATAGATGGTCGACCCTATCGAAAACTTTAGACTGATCTTAATTGATCGGGACTCCAGGTTCTTAAGCCATTTTCTAAATGATGTATTGCATGAGGTGGAGGTTGTCGTGGACGGATCTTTTATGGATGACACATGTCTGTGCTTCTCCTACCATATCCCTGACGACAAGCGCCAACCATGTAGCTAACACTTTGGTCAAAATTTTGAACTCTGCATTCAGTAGTTATGGGCCTAAAGTTGTCAATACAATACCCTTGTTCGGGTCTTTTCACAGCAACACCATCGTTTCTCAGCTCACATTCCTAAAACTAGGAATTCTCCCATTCTGTTGCCAGTTGCAGCAAATGTTTGCTAAGAGTTCCCCGAACAAGTCTGGCATGTAAGCGTAAAGCTTGCAGACCATCCAAACCAGGCGATTTACCCATTTGTACAGCTAGTCATTGTTTCCCGCATTACAAAGGCTGTTAATGGCCTTTCGCAGCGCTTCACCTCCGTCGCCGAAAGCCGCAGCAGTCCATCTAGGTAAGACGGGAAATCCATCCTGCGACCCGGCTCACCGCTGTCCCGAACAGGTAAGCAAAGCGCCGCTGAAAGGACACACACCTCTGTCTCGGATCAATTATCATTTTCCATTCGTGGTCCGGCAAGGATCAGTTCATGGATTTATTGCTACACCGTGTCTCTTCCACTCGGGCCCATTGAACAACTTTCGTTCCTTCGTGTCTAGGTCTCGTGCCTTAGCTCTGACAACGTAACCTTCGTGTTTCGCGCTGAAGAATCGGTCGAGTGCCAATCTCGCTGCGTATAACTTCCTGACTAGTTCTGTCTCTACTCTGTTTCTTTCTATTGTTAGTCCTTTGCTAAACCTTATCGATTCTATTCTCACCATTTATTGTTGATCATTGCCTCCGTCAACGTCCTCTTAACTAGTTCACTAATCTGGTCACTGAAATCGTTACGCGCCGGCAACGACGTGTTTAACTTCCAGTTATCGGGTTCCTGTCAATAAAGCCAATCTAAGTCGACAACAACAACAACAATAATAATAATAATGATAATAATGATAATAATAATAATAATAATAATAATAATAATAATAATAATGATAATAATAATAATAATAATAATAATAATAGTAATCCTTTCTTTATAAACCATGAGCGTTTACATTAAGAAAAACATTATGGACAGTACAGGTCAAAATAAAGAATGTGTGTGCGTACGTGTGTAAGTGTGTGTTGTGAGGGTATTGCGTATAACCAAGACTAACAAAATTATAAAAAAGAAAGAAAGAAATCAACAATGGGTAATCTTCCATAGTGGGGAGACGTTCGAGAGCTGCTCATAGAAAAACCCCATAAAAATCCATGGGTACTCTGACTTTTGAGGCAGATGCCTTTTTCCTTACCTTCTTTTCTCACCTACAGGTATATGCTCAGGGCAGGCCCGTTCACTCGCACCATTCTCGTCACTTTCATCCACCTTTCAATAAACTGACCAGAAGACAACACTTCCCTCTCTACCCTTATTGTCCTTTTCAAGTGAAACTTGAAGAAGTTGACCAGAGACTGGCCGAAGACAAAAGTGTTTGTCTTCGGCCCCTTCAATCTTGTCTACCATACAAACTCTTTCGCCATGGCCGTCAGGCAATTAGACACAGCCTTTCCTTTTCGGTTAAAGGAAGGCGGTGAGGCGATCTTCACAATGAATTCATTTGACAGCCGGATCCGTCCTACACGCGACAGCAGTGCTCGGGCACTGGACGATACATGCAAGACCGTCTTTTCGTCCAGCACGCATCTCGGACATGCTCAGCTGACAGCACTTCCGAGCCTGTAAAGTTATCTCGAATAAGCACAAGGCCTGAAATTTGAGGGGAGGGGATAAGTCGATTATATTGATCCCAATGCGTAACTGGTACTTATTTCATCGCCCTAGAAAGGATGAAAGGCAAAGCCAAACTCGGTGGAATTTGAACTCAGGACGTAGCGACAGACGAAATATCGCTAAGCACTTCGCACAGCGTGCAACGATTGTGCCTGTCCGTCGCCTTAATAATAACAAGTGGGACCTGAAAATATTTCACGGATATGCTGGTAAACTTATTGGGTTATTTCTGAAAACTTTATCCAAAAATACCTGAAAGAGTAACCGGTCTTGTGTCTGTATCAAAAGATAGTCGCTCGTCTGCTACTCATTGAAAAGTGAAGCAAATTGGAATACGATGATTACTTAATGCACTTTATATACTTCATGCACAATTTTATCGAAATAATACTTAGAACTCATAGAATAAAATAATATTCACTCTTATTTTTCCATTTTTCCCCGTTAACAAAAGAAGTTTATATTTAAAAATTTACCTGGTCACAATCCAACACCTAGAAAACAAAAAAATTATAGTAAAAATAATTATTTTAGAAGTAACATGCAGAGGTCACAAGTTTACGAGAGTAAAAATTTAATGTAACATGGCATGCTCTGAAGACCCCATTGTAGGTAACATATAAGTCAAGACGATGAGTCAGAGCCAATGCACATTTCAATTTCGTACATCTTTCAATTCAGCAACATCAAGGATGGAAGGATGACGGGCAGAGTCAGCCTCGGCATAATTTGAACAAAGACCATAAAGACGGACGAAATACTGCTATGCATGTGGTCCGGCATGCAAATGATTCTACCAGATCGCTGATAATAACGAAGTTTTAAACATAATGGTATGATAATGCATCTGTCAATTTAAAGTTCCTTTCTACTTATTTTCCTATATTTCTACTTAAAGTCCTAACCGTTTTCATTCTTCTCCATCAACTAAATTATTCAATGTCATTCCTCATTGTTTCCTCTCCCTCGTTTCTCATTTGTCTTTTATAGACTTTCCTCTCGCTTATTTCCTTCTATTCCTCTGTAAGTTTTAGATTCTCTCTAAACTGTTTCCATTTCGTTATTTTCCATAATTATCCATTTCTATCACCTTTGCACTTAATTTAGTTTTTGCCTTGTTTTTCTGTTATTTCTCACTTTATTTTTGTCTCAACTTTGATTCTAAAAAAAATTGCTCCAACCACTTTCCTTGGATGATTTCTTCTTCTTCTTCTTCGTCTTCTTCTTCTTCTTCTTCTTCTTCTTCTTCTTCTTCTTCTTCTTCTTCTTCTTCTTCTTCTTCTTCTTCTTCTTCTTCTTCTTCTTCT
>NC_068991.1:46011603-46012687 GCF_001194135.2 Octopus bimaculoides | reverse complement strand
ATATATATATATATATATATATATATATATATATATATATATATACATGCATACATACTTACATACATGCATACATACTTACATACATACATGCATGTATGCATACATACATGCATACATACATACATAATTCTCCTCCTCCTTCAATGTTATTGCCTCGCCCTTCTCCTGCTGTCCACCCTTCATCCTCATACTTAAGATGTGATACACAAAGGGCAAGATAAACCCGTTTCTTTCTGATTTATTACATATTTGATACGACACATTATTTTTATAAAGCAGAACACCTGCATATATACAGAACTGCTAATGCACAGAGATGGCTTAAACCATTGAATTATTTGTACATATCATAAATGACAATAAATTAGATATTTTATTTTATTTTATTTTAAAATACATTTTAAATCATTCTATAACATTATAACCATCACAAATATATACATGCATATGAGTCGCTTATGATTAAGAAAAGTCAAGCAATTAACTCTATTTAAAACAGTTGCATGAAATAAACTTTAACTGATCTGATATTAAACACGCACACACACCCAGGCAGTGAGATGGTAAAATCGTCAGCGAATTCGATAAAATAATTAGCGGCATTTCTTCTGCCGTTTTACGTTCCGAGTTCAAATTTTGCCACAGTCGACATTATCGTTTATTCTTTCAGAATCGATAAAATAAATACCTGCGCAACACTGGGGTAGATGAAACAGCTTACCCACACTCTGAAAATAACTTGCTGGTCGTTTTCCTAAATTTAAAATGTGTCACATATGGTAACGTATTGAGCAGTAATTAATTTTAAGGCGGTGACCTAGCAAAATCGTTAGCGTACGGGACAAAATAATTTTTAAAGCTATGACATAGGGAAATCGTTAGCATGCTGGACAAAATACTTAGCGGCATTTCCTCCATCTTTACGATCTGACTTCCAATTCCGCTAAGGTCAACTTTACATTTCATCCTTGCAGGAGAGACAATACAAAGACGGACGGCTTTTATGCTTGCGGCCACTAATGTTATTATTTTTAGAGATAATGTTCTCTCTCTCTCTCTCTCTCTCTCTCTCTCTCTCTCT
>NC_068991.1:46006300-46011508 GCF_001194135.2 Octopus bimaculoides | reverse complement strand
CAAATAATAACAACAGGATATAACAACAGGATATAACAAAGGATATATTAGTATGACGCTCGGGAATACGGAAAGTCTTTGACGTTTCGAGCTACGCTCTTCAACAGAAAGAATACGGAGACAAGGAGAAAAACACGGAAAAAAAAAAAAAAAATTTTAAGAAGACAAAATTTGTGGCCGAAATCATTGGTTTCGCACCTACAAAGCGCTTAGCTGTAAAGGCGATGCGTCAGACTCTATGTATTTATTATATATAATACATATGACGTGCTTCCGTACAGTTTTCGTCTACCAATTTCCATCACAAGGCTTTAGGCTGTCTCGAGCTATTATAGAAGTCATTTCATCTTAAACATTAATTTGAGGATTAATATTAATTTGATGAGATCTTTTGCAAATACGATAAAACCAGTTTCCGTTTGACTGAAGCGCTCCAAGAAACACAAACGTATTTTCTTTTCAAACAGCATTAAAGTGTTAGTACTTCGTTAGCTATTGTCTTCCATACGGATGGAATACCAAAGTAATTTCGTAATGTAATTACATAAATGTATACATCAGGTTTAATATGGTTATTAAAAATTGATAATTGATTGGTAATATACACTTATTATTGCTATAAAAATATTCACAATGAGTGAAAAGAGCTGGATAAGTGTACATATTTCGCCTGGTGACAGCTTACGTAATAATATAACTCATACATTAAAAGCGGTGAGCTGGCAGAATCGTTTGCACGCTTGGCAAAATACTTAGCGGCATTTAGTTATTTTACGTTTTGTGTTCAAATTCCGCTTAGGTCGACTTTGCCTTTCATCCTTTCGGGAACGCTAAAATAAGTAATATTTGTGCAGTGGGGTGTAATCAACTTACTCCTTCTCTGAAATTGCTAGCATTGTCCCAAAATTTGGAACCGGTATTCATACAATCATTATCGTCGCGGGAAACATTTCATCATCTTGCTCCCGAAATCTTACTTATAAGCCAGATTCTCCCTTAACTTACAAACATTATTTACGTCCTCTCTTCATATATCTTCTCAAAACAACATCACTGAAGTGTTTCTGGTCACTAACTGACTGAATGCACGTTATGTAATAGCTCCAATATCCTTTCTCCCGTACTTGGCAGCTATGCTTCATGGACTATCAACAACAGAATAGTTGGAAGTGGAGACCTTGTACTTCGCTAAAGGAGGACTTTTCAAACTCGCGAAGATTGTACAATGGCATTTGCATCAAACAGCTGCAATAATCAGGTAATTATGTTTCGATAACACACAGGGATATGTAACAGTCGGTTAACAACTTCAAGAACGTGTATGATGGGTTTGGTATGATAATCAAGATCCAGAAAACCAAAGAGTTCAAAATACTGCAGAAATAATCATACCAGATTTCAATAACAACAGCTTGAACACGTTACTGGAATAGATGGATCTTTTTCTCTACTTTGCAAGTCTTAAATTCACACAAATCAACTCCAAGAAAGACGTGGCAAACATGATTCATACCGACCATGTTGAAATTAAAACATGACTTCAGACACAAAAATCTTAAAACAACAGATGAAACACGTGCTGCATCACTCTGTAGTTACTTCATCCCTATTCTACAATGCAAAATATGTTGTTCAGATACGAAGACTACCTGATTAACATTACAGCAATTGAGAAAGCTCAAACCAACGCTATCATGAACCCAAACTATTGTGAAATCAACATAGTCGATTAACACTTTTATGAAGACAACACTATCATCAGCTTCATGATAGTTTTGATCTGATGATACTGTTGGCTTCGTGACAATGCTTGCTCGTTGATAATGTTGACTTCATGAGAGTTATGGATTCAGAATATTGGATTGATGATAGGGTGGAGTTGAAAGTGTTAGCTTCATTATAGTGCTGGGTTTATATGATAGCGTCGTTTGGCGGCAATTTTGACTTGATTGTGTTAGATTTATGGTAGTGTTGGCTTCATGGTAGTGTTTGTTTCATGATACCATTGGCTTTGTGGTAGTGTTGGCTTCATAAACACATTATATTGATGAGAGTGATGGTTTGATAAAAAAAAGTTGGTTTGATGAGAGGGTTGGCTTAATGATAGTATTGGCCTCATGAGAGCATTTCTCAACCACAGAGCATGCTTCACGATAGTCTTCGCTTGGTGATAAGCAACACTATCAAACTAACACGATCATTAAATCAAAATTATTAATATACCAACATTTTCATCCAAATAGCAATATCATGAAACCAAAGCTATCATGAAGTTAATATGATCATCAAACCAGGTCGCTCATCAAGTCAAAGATCTCCTAAAGCCAACATTATAATGAAGTGAAGAGTATCTGTAAGTCATCATTATCATCAAGCCAACACAAACGTGAAGCCAACGCTATCATCAAATCAACCTAACTTCTAGCATAGTTTTAGATGGACATGTTAAAGTACAAAGTTTGAACAACCGCAGGCTATCTTGATTTTACCTTTACATTGAACTTAGCACAAAAACTTTTAAAATGCATTTGCTAATTTAAGAATGAACACAAATTATCTATAAGACGACAGTCTTTAACCATTAAAAGTAGTAGAGACCATATTTGAAGCAAATAAAGTGGAACGGTGTATTTCATTACACATGTGTGTCTTTGCAACCGGTGAAACATTTTTGCCTTGTGAGGCGTATGTCGAGCAAGCCAATGCAGAAAGCCACACCTGTCTTCATACTAACCGTAGCGGAAGTTAAATATAGTTTTGGATAGGGACGCACTACTTTTACAGAACGATAGTCTGAACCTTTGAAAAACTGATGCTTTGGTTTTGGACATAAGGCAATACCAATATTAGTATTCGAATTACTAAAGCAAGGCCAGAAGTTTCGGAGAAGGGGCTAAGTTGGTTACATTGACCCCAGAGCTCAACTGGTACTTATTTTATCGATCCCGAAGGGATGAAAGGCAAAGTTGACCTCGGTGGAATTTGAAATCAGAACGTAACAACGGACGAAATGCCGTTAGGCATTTTGCCCAGTGTGTTAACGAATCGGCCATCTCACCACCTTCACACGATACCAATATTAGTATTCGAATTATTGGCACCTGGACTAATTGCGTTATACATATAACTTGGTTATCTATAATTAAAATATGTACTCCTTTTGTAAGACGACAGTATTTTATTTTAGTCTGATTTTGCTGCAATTTCTAGCAGGTCATGTCTTTGTTGACTCATGTATAAACCGATGTCGTAATCTGTGATAGATTATTTGTGGAAAAAAACTTCTACTTTAAACTTACCACTGACTTTTCATCATCACCAGGTATCATGGGTACCTTTAGCAAAGTCCACCCTGCTACAAAAATTCGGGCCAGGTTTCGTTTCTGCTGTAAGAACACCCTCTGGTTTTTCTATTACCGAGGCTTTGTGATGGATTATGGGTGTTACCTACCTTCCTGACTAAAATATCAATAAAATTATCATGGGGGTGCTACAGAGGGAAATATCAATTTCGACAGGCTTGATTCCCATTGGCACATTATCCTGATTGATCAATACCTACTTATAATAATTAACGTGTTCATCAAAAATCAGAGCGACTGTCTGAACAAACAATAATGCTTACAGCAAAAATCCGAGCAGATATGAAACAACAAAGAAATTCTTAAAACATTTAGATTTGGTATTTAGGGTAACGTGTCCACAGTGTTATAACAGTCAAATGTTTATAATATTACGCACCTTGCATTCTTAAAAAAACGGAAAGACAGATTGGATAATGTGAAATCATCTGCTGAAATGATTTTGGTATTGGGTTTCTTCTTACAGGGCTGATCAGGTTACTAACCAAGAACAAGAAGTATGTCAGAAGATAAAAGAAAAAGGAAGCGAACAAAGTGCAGAATTCCGGACTATAGGTCATGACCGTGCTTCTAAATCCAGGTTTTGATTAGCTCAATTTTGTCTTACGCCACTTTCAATTAAATAAATACAAAAACTAAATAACTTAATCCATAGTAATTCGTGCAACAAATATTTTACCGGAAACAGTACGAACCGTACGATCATACGTTTATCTAATAAATTAATGTATATTACTTTATTATTAATTAATAAAATATTTCCGCCATTTTCTTTGTATTTAATGCAGACTCAAGTCCTCTACAACGTGTTATGTTGCATGACTAAATTTATTCAATTTACTGTAATTATCATTCTTGTTGTTTTGTTAGGGTAGTGGGAGAAGTAGTGGCAGGGTCTACATGTGAGTACAAACCAAACTGAATTGAATTCTCTTTGAACATTTTAAATATAGCTATCAGTAATTAAACATGGACATTTCTTATTTCTTTATTGCCCACAAGGGGCTAAACATAGACAGGATAAACAAGGACAGACAAAGAGATTAAGTCGATTACATCGATCCCAGTTCGTAGCTGGTACTTAATTTATCGACTTCGAAAGGAGGAAAGGCAAGGTCGACCTCGGCGGAATTTGAACTCAGAACGTAACGGCAGACGAAATACCGCTAAGTATTTCGCCCGGCGTGCTAACGTTTCTGCCAGCTCACCGCCTTAAACATGGACATTTCTATCGACTCCGTCACACACACACACACACACACACACACACACACACATGTGTGTGTGTCTTTGTGTATGTATGTTTTGTGTGTGTGAACGCACGTGGCCTAGTGGTTTAGGGGTTCGAATGTTGCAATCACGACTGCAAGATCGTGGTTTCGATTCCCAAACCGGGAGATGCGTTGTGTTCTCGAGGAAAACATTTCATTTCACGTTGTTCCAGGCCACTCAGCTATGAACGGGTAACCGTACTACCGATCGGGAGGTGTGTTCATCCGCTCACCTGGTGCGAGAGGCAGCACCATTCAAACACTACAACAATGCGAAGAAGCGTGTTGTGACCTGTGGCAGAATCGTTAGTACGCCGGGCGAAATGCTTTGTGGTATTTCGTCTGTCTTTAAGTTCTGAGTTCAAATTCCACCGAGGTCGACTTTGCTTTTCATCTTTTCAAGGTCGATAAATTAAGTACCAGTTGCGTACTGGAGTCGATCTAATCGACTGGCCCCGCTCCCCAAAAATTTCAGGCCTTGTGCTTAGAGTAGAAAAGAATAGAACGATAGTCTGGTTGATGGAGTGATACATGCATACCTACCTACCTACCTACCTACATACATACATACATAC
>NC_068991.1:46003866-46005979 GCF_001194135.2 Octopus bimaculoides | reverse complement strand
AAAAAAAAAAAAAAAAAATAACATAGGAAAGTAAAAACAAAAAACTGGAATAAAAAGCAACACAATCACAAATACCATAATAATAATGATAATAATGATAATAACAACAACAATAACAACAATAACATTGAATTCACTGAGTAACTATAAACTTCAAATTGTGCACTAATAAATAATAAAACGGGGCGATTTGCTAGACCAGTCCGTCTACACTGACAGCATCAGCCATTCATCTAGACACCATGATGCTTATTTTCTCCCTCTCGTGCTTGTTTTCCTTCCTTTTTTTCTTTTATTTTTGTTTGTTATTGCGGCAGTGATGTCGGTAGTGGTGGTAATGGAAGTGTTGGTGGCGGTGGTGGCTTGTTTCTTAGATTTAGTTTGTATGGCTCGCTTCAGTACATTAAGAAATGATTGTTTATGAAAGGAAATGAAGAATAAGGAATGGACTTTATGTCAAAAGAAAATGGCGTATTTAAGAAAAGAGAAAAGAAATAAAATACATAAATATATATAAAAAAAAAAGACGGGCGAGGTGGGGGAAAGAAGACCATACGACTCTATACCATCGCCATCACTATCGCAATCGCGATCACCATCAGCATCACAATTACCTCGTTCCATCGAAGATCCAACCTCCCATCACCAACGCCGCCACCACCACCACTATCACCACCACTACCATCACCACTACCACTACCATAATAATAATAATAATAATAATAATAATAATAATAATAATAATAATAATAATAATAATAATAATAATAATAATAATAATATAGGGAAGGCCGAAACGAAAATGGGGGGGGAAGGAAAGCGAAACATATAACAAAGAATGGGATAAAATAGGAACTAAAGCAATAATGAGGGTAAAAACTGTATGGCAGTTTGTGGGAGGAGAAGATGGTGAGGGATGGTGTGAAAGGGTTGGGAGGACGTGATGGGGTGTGGTGGGAGATGGGTGCAGCGGGTTGGGTCAAGTGTGAATAAGGAAAGATAAAGCAGTAAAAGAGCGAATACTAAATGATAGCTATAATGGAAAGCGAAAGTAAAACTAAACATTGAAAAACAGAAAGAAAAAAAAAAGGAGGATTGAATGTGAGAGAAAGCTAGAAAAAGGAAAGGTCATACGTATGTGTGTATGTGTTTGTGTACATACATATATACATACATACATACATACATATATATATATATATATATATGTATATATATGTATGTACATATATATATATATATGTATGTATATGTATATATATATGTATATATATATATATATACATATATATATGTATATATGTGTATATGTGTGTATATATATATGTATATATATGCATATATATATATATGCTTATATATAAGGATATATATATATACGTTTATATGTGTATATGTATGTATGTATATATTTATAAAGAAGAAGAAGAAGAAGAAGAAGAAGAAGAAGAAGAAGAAGAAGAAGAAGAAGAAGAAGAAGAAGAAGAAGAAGAAGAAGTCAGATACACAAGGACAGGGGCCAACGTCAGGAAACATGGATGGAGAAAAACACGTGGTGGCGATGATTATGTGGTGGCGAAGTTTTCTTAGCTTTGGTCTGGTTTGCCCGGGTTAGGGTGTGCTTGGCTTGTGCAAGAAAGGTTCAGGAAGGTTTGGGGAAGAATCTGGTTTGCTGGTTTTTGAGAAAAGAGAACAAAGATGCATATGAAACCTGCGAAGGTTTTGGTCGCTTTTCTTTTTCAACTTAGCATTTTTTTTTGTGTTTGTGTGTGGTGTATTTATGCACGTATATACATGTGTTTCTATGTATGTGTACGTATGTATGAATATGCACGTGTGCGTCTATGTGTGTGTGTGTATATATATATATACATATATATATGTATGGGTGTGTGTGTAAGTATATACAAACATATATATATATATATATATATATACTTACATATATGCACATACATACACATGCGTGCATACACACACACAAATATACATATACTGAAAGAGAAGAAATTGATGAACACGGTTGTAATGGTTTAAGAAGCCAAACAACTGCATGTATTTAGTGGGGGTAAGAGGAGAGAAAGAGAGAGAGAGAGAGAGAGAGAGAGAGAGA
>NC_068991.1:46002141-46003856 GCF_001194135.2 Octopus bimaculoides | reverse complement strand
GAGAGAGAGAGAGAGAGAGAGAGAGAGAGAGAGAGAGAGAGAGTAAGGTACATGTGTGTGTGTGTGTTTGATGGAAGTGGCAGTGGTAGCAGTGTCAAGTAAAGTAAATGACAGAATCCTTGTGGTGTGGACTATAAGATAAATAAATATATCTACAGAGAGAGAGGTAGAGAGAGAGAGAGAGAAAGAGAGACACACACACAAAGAGAGAAATGTGAGAGAGAATGATTGGCTGAGTGAGAGAGAGGGGAAGAGGAAGAAAGGGAGACAAAGATAGAAAGAAAAGAAAGACTAAAAGAAAAGAAGAAAAGAACAGATAGAGGGAAGGATGGAAGGAAAGAAGGAAAAAGGAAGGAAGATAGAGTGAGAGGTTCAATAAAGAAACTATCGCGGTTTATTATTTAAACTTACGTCGATTCCTCCGTGATATTGTTTTGCATTTATAATAAAATAAATATCTACAAATTATAAAATTATTAAACAAAAATATACAGTACGGTTTATACTTCGCGGATTTTCACCTATCGCGGGGTGGGGTTGGGGGTTGGAACGCAACACCCGCGATAGTCGAGGGGTTACTGGAATGCAAGAGAAAAAGAGGGAGTTGTCCTTTAACCTCGTTCAAAGTATTCCCAGTCGCGACTATCTTGATTTTCTTCAGAAATATGTAAAACTGCATTATGCAGTCACAACTTTCATTTTTAAGACTGTAAGGTATCATTTCGTTGCTATTTCTAGTAGGCAGAGGGTTTATGTGGAGTCTGTCTCGTTTGACTCAGAGAAAGTGGTTGTAATACATTGGTAGACAGATACATGACTAAATAAACGTAAAGAATTAAAAGTCAGATTAGGAGAAAGCAAGATAAATAACACGAGAAAGAGAGGTCGATAGAGCTATAAATATCCAAGACACAGAAAGTTATTTCTAATATATTATCCTTTCCGTTGTTTTTCTAACTTTTTCTCTCGTCATGTTTTCTTTCTGATGAAGAATTTCCGCATGAAACGTCAAAGGCATAAATGTCTGATCGCTAACATAATAGCAATGTGTTTTATCATGCTTTTCTCTTGTATTCACTTTACCATACGTTTACACATATACACGCACATACATATTTAAATACATTCATACATAGATACGTACACACACGTATCTATATATTTCAAATTTTCTCT
This sequence comes from Octopus bimaculoides, assembly GCF_001194135.2. Lineage (NCBI taxonomy): Eukaryota > Metazoa > Mollusca > Cephalopoda > Octopoda > Octopodidae > Octopus > Octopus bimaculoides. The sequence goes on along the minus strand of NC_068991.1, from coordinate 46,002,680 downwards.
TACGAGTAGCGATACTAATAACATGGTGTTACAATTCGGTATACATATGTTCCAAAATAAAGCTTTGGGCGAGTACAGAGAGTAATATGAAATTAAATGAATAACAATGGAACAGGTTTCACATAATCGACTTCGATATGTATATGCATATACATATGTGTATGTGTCTGTGTCTGTGAGTGTGTGTGTACATATGCATATATATATATATATGTGTGTGTGTATGCGTGTGTGTGTGTGTGTGTATGCACATACATACGTATGTTTGTGTATATATATATGTGTGTATATGTGTGTGCGTGTGTGTGTGTGTATGAGTGTGTATGTGTGTGTCTGTATGAGTGTGTATGTGTGTGTATGTGTGTATGTGTGCATGTAAGGGTGGTTGGTAATGAACAAGTATAGACAAGGGAGAAAAAGGAGTGGCTGGAGAGAAAATTTATAGCTGATTGTAATGATGATGATGATGATGTTGATGATGATGATGATGATGATGATAGAGAGGAGGAGGAAGAGGAGGAGGAGGAGGACGAGTAATA
>NC_068991.1:46001040-46001836 GCF_001194135.2 Octopus bimaculoides | reverse complement strand
AACAACAACAAAAAAAAACCATAAGAGTAAAAACTACAGAAATGTGAGAAGGAAATCAAACGAATTTTACATACATACATAGATAGATACATACATACATACATACATACATACATATATATATACAAATACATAAAAACCGGCATATACATATACATCTATATATCTAAATGTATACATAAATATTATATATGTGTATATATGTACATATGTATATGCATGCATATATGTATGTATGTATATATATATATGCATGTGTGTGTATACATATATATATATGATGGGGGCATGAGTGTATATAATACGTAGTTGCATGTGTATGTGTGTGTGTGTGTGTCAAATGTAGTAAGGGAAATATGGTTAAACGAACAACAACAAAAAAAACACGTGTGCACATAAATAAATAAATATATACACCCAAGAAACAGAGGAGAACAAGATGAAAATAATAAATAAAGGAAAAAAAGAAACAATGTCTGTAAAAACAGTTTCACCACCACACCACCACCACCACCACCAATACCGCTAACAACAGCAACAACAACAACAAGCCTGAACAGGAGCAGCAGAATCCATGTGAAGTATAAGCAGGTCCGACGAGTTGACATGTTTTAATTGGTATCTTAGTCCATTGGGAAATCAATGCATATCAGCTAAAGAATTGACACAAAATTTAATCATGCCACAACACAGATGACAAAGTCTGCATCTTTTTGGCTATTTCCTCTCTGCCTCTGATTCTCTTTCTCTCTTTTTCTCCTTCTCTCTCTCTCTCTCTCTCTCTCTCTCTCTCTCT
>NC_068991.1:45999580-46000895 GCF_001194135.2 Octopus bimaculoides | reverse complement strand
TCTTCTTCATCATCATCATCTTCATCATCATCATCGTCATCATCATCATCATCATCATCATCATCATCATCATCATCATCATCATCATCATTATCATCATGGTCGTCGTCGTCTTTCTCATTGTCGTCGTCGTCATCATCATCATCATCATCATCATTATCATCACCGAAATCTTCGTCATCATCGTCATCATCGTTATCATGTTTTCCCTTATTGTCCTCATCAAAGCTGTAGTCATGATCAACCTGCTCCTCCACTACATCACCATCATCCTCATCATCATCGTCGTCGTCGTCGTTGACATCGTCCCCATCCTCATCTCCGCATTCATCATCATCATCATCTTCGTCGTCGTCGTCATCGTTGGGGTCCACCCCCGTTCCAGTCATGTGACCGCTTCTCCTAATTCATTTGTCTTTCACTTCATTGTCACTGTATTCTGGCCACAAATGCTTCATGTGTTTTCTTTCTCGATTCTTTCTTTCCCTTTCCTTTATTTTCTAAAAGTTTAGTCTTTCGTAGTCACCTGGATCCTTCGTCGTCGTCTTCTTTATTTTCCCTACTACTACTACTACTATCTTCCTGGCATTCTTGTGTTGGGTCCAGCGATATGGCGATGTAAACACTGCAGCCCCACGGCGGTTGCTAATTGGGGAATATGTATACCTTTAAAAAACTCATTCACTGTACTTTATCATGGAGAATATTATTTGCTGTAGACAAATGTGTAAACACATCAAGTCAATCCGCAGCTCTCCATAACCAGACTGATGTATGCGTACATTTCGGAGTGGTTGTCTACTCTTCAGAATTAGATACCAGGAAGGGTAACGCTATGGACTGATATCTTTTATATTCTTGTCATCGTTTCATCATACTGTGACTGGTTGTGCTAATCCATGGCTCGCCGTAAATAAAATACGGAGCAGAAGCGCTAAGCTATTATGTATATGAATAGAAACTTATTATCATTTCAAATATGTTTGGGGTATATTCGAACTAATAACAAAGACATTGACTGTACTTTGCCTTGGAGAAAATAATCTGTTGAAGACAAATGGCTGCAAACACAAAGTCAGTACGAAGAGCCGGGCAGGACCAGTCTCATCTCAGCTGTCTCTGGATGGTGATAGATTCGACGGAGGTCTTGTTAGCTTCTTTCAATACACTGATGATTGTCCTTCTTTCTACCCAGCTGATGTTGAGTCTACTTCGGAGGCAGCGTTGGTGGTTCATTTCGTGAGGTTTTATAGGTCTTCTGTGCGTAATTCAGGTCTTGGATGCGTACAGGAGCGTGGGAATGACCACTGCCTTC
>NC_068991.1:45995472-45999521 GCF_001194135.2 Octopus bimaculoides | reverse complement strand
ATATATATATATATATATATATATACTATCATTTTTGTGTGAATTTGAATGTCTCGATCCTGTAACACTCGCGTTTGAAAACGGCAAAAAGCAGGACCAGCGCTTTTGAGACGATGCTGGATTTCATTGACGATGTCAGTAAAGGAAGAGAGACGACTTCCAGGTACGGAAAATGATTTACGCTTTCTAAGACTGCACTCACGGTTCAAATGGCAGGTTGTGCAGTTTATCTCGATAAGTGATGCTTGGAAGATGAGTTGTGTCTTCATGCAATTGATGGTGAGTCCCAGTTTTCTGTAACTTTGATGGAAGGCGTTGAGCGTCTGTCGCAAATTTTCTTCGGATGCTGTTGTCGTCAGAATATTGAAACTCGATGATGGAGGAGATCGACATTTTGTCTTTGGACTTCAGTTGGACAAGATCGATAAACTTGTCAGCGCCTCGATGAATTGTTTTAATTCCTGGTGGGAGATCACCTTGAGGATTTCAATGATGGTAGGAATGAAGACGGTGAAAATTGTGAGAGCCATGAGGCAGCCATATTTCGCTCTTAATTTCTTAATTGAAATGGTTCAGTGTCACTGTTGTTGACACGAACTCTCGCATGCATGTTGTCGTGAAGAAGCCTGAAAGATCCAGGGCATTCATAGATGGATAAGATGTTCCATAGGAATTCTCTCGAAACTGAGTCGAAGTCCTTAGTAAGATTAATAAATTCCATGTGAAAAGGTTTGAAGCTGTTCACTGCATTTCTCTTGCAATTGTAAGATGAAAATCATATTTGTTATTCTGCGTGATGCTCTGAATCTAGTTTGCAACCCCGAAAAGATTTTCTCGGCGATTGGTTCCATTCTATTGTTCAATAAACAGGCCAAGGTCTTTCCTGCTGTTGGTAACAGAGATATTCCCAGATAGTTTCCACAGTTTGAACTATCTCCTTTCTTCTTATTGTTGGTAACAATATTTGAATCTTTGAGGTCGGATGGAGTTTCCTCATTTATCCAAAATTTGGTAATGAATCAAATTCCGTCCTGACTTGAAGGCCTCATCTGGTATTCCACCTGGTCCTGCAACTTTGTTACTTTTTAAGCCTTTGATGGTTTCCCTGACCTCATCTAAGGTTGGAGATTTGCTGAGGGAATTTTTCCCGGTACATTTGGGATGTTGTCTACAAAAGGTGACAGGTTCATTCAGCCAATCCTCAAACTGTTCCTTCCACCTGGCACTGATAACAATATTAGATTTAAAGATGGTGTTACCAACTTTGCTTTTGAGAAAGGGCCTGTCCATGCATCGAAAGACCAAAAATGGCCCTAATTGCATTGAAGCCCCGTGTACCGTTGGCATCAGCTAGCTGTTGAATTTTGTGAGCCTTTTCCATCCACCATTGATTTTTAGGTGTCGGGTGACCCTTTGAACAGCGGCTTTGCATTCTTGGTACATTTTCTTCTTGTTGCCAGACTGTTGATCATTTTGTAAAGAAATGAAGATATTTTTGTCGAACAAGTCTTGATATTTCTTGGTCTTCAAATCAAGAGTGTCTTTGAACGTTGTAATGATGGAATTTTTCCCTTGGTTCCAATGTTCATTAACAGTTTGTGGCGATGTTCTTGGAGATTTTGCTCCTATCTTTTCGTTGTATTTGGCATCCTAAGATTATTCAACATTTCATTTCTTGCTGCTATTCTGATTTTCGTGTTTCATTTTCCGCTGAATCTTCATTTTCACGGCGGAGGCGATGAGACGAAAGTCTGTCAAACATTTATCTGCCCTTTTGATGGTTTGGGTCTTCAGTATATCTTGAGGGCCACGTTTTGAGCGTAGTTGTTGTTATAAAACTTTGTACTTGTTTTTCTGGCGAAGTAAGATATTGGTAATCATCAGATCATGCTCAGCACACTTGGAGAGAAGAAATGTCCGGTTCGCATTGACCCTGCCATTTGCATCTTTTCCGATGGTCCCGGTCCAAAGTCTTTGATCGCTTCTCACTCTGGCAAAAATGTCACCAAGTAGCAAAATCTTGTTTTCTTTTGGAGTGGAAGAAAGTTCTTCATTGAGTTGAGCATAGAAGTTTTCCTTCGCATCGTTTTCAGCATTCAAAGTTGGAACATAGGCGCAGATGTTGGTGGCATGTTGATTTCTGTCGAGCATAATCCTGAGTGTTATAAGTCGTTCATTGAATCCGTGGGGTGGCTCAGTCAGGTTTTGAAGTAGGTTCTTCCGTTGGTAAAACCCACACCATCGAACCTGAGTTGTTCAAGGTCAGGTCCTTTCCAAAAGAAGGTTATTGACTGTCTTCCGCGTTTCGAAGGGAGTATATGGACAGGGACAACTGATGAAGGGGAATATTCTTTATGTTGCATGTCTCGTTTCTCTGTTTGATTTTTTCGTTGTTCAAAAAATGTTCGTTTTCTGTTTTCGTCTTTGTTTTCGTTTCTCATTGTGTTTAATGTTTTTTGTGATGTCCTGTACCCATATATGCATGTATGTATACATATATATGTTGGTATGTAAATATATGTATGGATATATGCATATATTTATATATTATTTATATTATTATATGATCGAACGCCACGCATCCTTTTCCAAATAAGTTTTATCTATCTATCTATCTATCTATCTATCTATCTTTTTTTTTCCTTCCTTCCCCCTCCCAAAAAGAAAAGCTCTACATTGTATTTGTCCCATCTTCGTTGAGCCCTGTGTGGCTAATAAAAGAAATGTATCTATCTATCTATCTATCTATCTATCTATCTATCTATGTCTCTGTGTGTGTATGTGTGTGCGTGTGGGCATGAGTGTATATTAGTGTGTGTGTTCATTTGTGTGTGCGCGCGCGTACGTGTGTGCATGCCGATATATTTGTCTGCGTGTGTATGTGCGTGCATGCGTATGTGCATGCAAATATATTAATGTCGGTGTGTGCGCGTGTGCGCGCGCTTGTGTGGAATTATATATGCCATAGTATCTAAATATTTGTGTACGTTTCAGAAAAATGAGTATAAATTTGTATACGATGTACATGAGGGCGTATATATTTTAAGTATGTCGACATACACGTACGTTTAAGCATATATAACGTTATCGAATTTCACGTACAATAAGTGTGTACTTGCGTCACTGTCAGTATACGTTGATATGTTTGCATAAATGTCCAAACATTTGTACACGTATTTATATATTTGCATTGATGGCAGCATGCGTGAATATCCGAAACTAGAATTTGTGCATGACTGTACATATATTTCTAAGTTTATCTATGACAGCACACAGACAATCACACACAAACGCACAGTCTTACGTATGCATACAGCAGTAAATGAGAATGTACATACATACGTATATACATACATACATACATACATACACTTATATCCGTACATGTACACATAGACGCACAGACACGCACATATATGTACTTCTAAAATTATGTACACGTACGTCTGCATGGCAGCACGTGTATAAAAATGTGTGTTAATACCAAAAGAAGCTACATACAGTATTGTGAGTTAAATGTAGGTGTGCGTGTATATGTGTTTGTATGTGCATGCGTGCACGTGTGTGTGTGCGTGCATATATATATGTGAACGTGCATGTATGTATGTATGTATGCATATGTGTGTATGTGTATACATATGCATGTATATATGTATACATATATACATATGCATGTATATATGTATACATATTTATATTTATATGTGCATGCATGTATGTATGTACGTATACGTGTATGCACTTGCGTATCTTATGTAATTGAATGCAGGGTTATGTGTTGTCTATGTCCCCTGCTATATTAACAAGATATCACGTCCCGAAAATCTCAAGGATCATCTACTTCCTAATTAATACGGCGGTTTGTTCTCAGAAGCGGCACTGAAGACTTCTGGTTGAGAGAATTCCCACCGCTATGAAATATTTCTGTGTAATACTTTCCAGATATTATATTCTCCTTTTCTCTCTTATCATGCTTTGAGATCCTCTATGTAAACACACACACACACACACACACACACACACAAACACACAGAGTATATATATATATA
>NC_068991.1:45991765-45994094 GCF_001194135.2 Octopus bimaculoides | reverse complement strand
CTTATCTTACTATATTTACATTTGACGGATATTTGTCCTCGTCTTGTTTGTTGTTAACACAACGTTTCGGCTGATATATCCTCTAGCCTTCATCAGGTGTCTTGAGGAAATTTCGAACCTGGGTTCTCATTTATTATTATTATTATTATTATTATTATTATTATTATTATTATTATTATTATTATTATTATTATTATTCAGGTCACTGCTTGAAATCGAACTCGGAATTTTCGGATTATTATCTCGCGCTCTTAACCACTACGCCATATGCCCACGGGCATAATAATAATAATAATAATAATAATAATAATAATAATAATAATAATAATAATAATAATAATAATAATAATAATAATAACAGCGAAAGATACCTTAGGAATTAGAGAACCCAGGTTCAAAATTTCCTCAAGACACCCGATGAAGGCTGTTGGGTATACAAGCCGAAACGTTGTGTTAACAACAAACAAGAGAACAAATATCCGTCAAATGTAAATAATGTATATACATACATATATAGTACAGGACGTGACCACCAGCAAAAAACATGAAAAAAGAAAACAAACGAGTTAAATACGCAAATAACAAGAGGAAAAAAGGGCAAGTAATACAAGGAATGACCCTTCATCAGTTGTTGGCTGTCTATCTACTCTCCATTTAGAGCAATCAATATATTCCTACCTTAGTTAAAAAATTAAAGCTTAATTTATGGTCTAATTCGTTCCAAGTAGTCCACTGGTTTAATTCTATTAATAACAAGAATTGCACTAAGTTTATCCAGTTTGACATTTCTAGTTTCTATTCCTCTATCAACCCAATCGTACTCAACAAGGCACTCTGGCTCGCTCACAATAAAGCAGGTCTCATCAGGGATGAAAGTAATGTCGTGTTAGCCGCCATAAATTCTATTATTAAATTTGATAACAAGCTTTGCATCCGTTAAGATACGCCTGACAGTTTTGATGTCATAATGAGAAGTTCTGATTCAGCAGAAATCGCTGATTTGGTCGGTATATATATCCTTTATGAGATGGCTGACCAATTTCCAAACTTCAATGGAGGTCTATATCGTGATGACTGTCTACTCTTACCTTCAAACTGCTTCTAACCAAAAATTCCAAAGGGTTAAGAATAACTTGGTTAAATTTTTTTCCGAAACATGGGCTTAAACATTGATTTTGACGATGATATAGCTAAAGCCAACTTTTTGGATATTACCCTTAACTTGCATAATGATTCATATTCCCATACCATAAACACAACTAATTAAAAATATATTAGCTCTTTCAGTTATCACTCTAAGGCTATCACAAAGAATTTAGTTAGGAATATTTCACTTAGACTTTCTAGATTATCTGCTAATGTTGATATCTTGAACGATAAAGCTGAATTTTATAACTCTGCCTCACTTAAATCAGGCTATAAAAAAAAAACAGTACCTATATTAACCCTATTGGCATTAATTATACCTCTATTAATCAGGACATGATATCAAGTCATAACGATACGAATAATATTAATTTTAGTTCGAATAACAATACTAAATCGAGTAATGAAATTCTGCAGCGTAAGGGAGATAACCGTTATTTAAGACCCTTTCTTCGTTATAAAGGTACATCGAGGACTTTTAAAGATAATTACCCTAATAACAAGGTATGTCCTAGCAAAATTGCTTGGTTGATAATTCCATATGGTAAGCAGATCAGATTCAACCTCCCTTATCAGTTTCGTGAGGCTATAGTAAAGGAATTTCCCCCAAAATTCAAGATATTATTTGATTATTAATTCATACCGAATCAGGATAGGGTTTTCTAAAAAAAAAAAATCTTTCACAAATCCTCTCCTATACATTTATATATATAAAGCAAATAGGTAACAAGGATGTTCAGATATTAGTGCAGTACGGCCGTTTCAGGCGACTCCATTTAATCGATCAATGCAGGTATTACATCAATACATCGCCTTCATCGGATGCATAAGACAATATAGGTTTTCAACATACAGGATACGTCATTATAATTTTTGTAGCAAACTTTTCGTCAGAACTAGAGAATAAAAGAATTACACGCTTGTTGCTATATTTGTAGCAGAAAGAACTTAGGGAGAAAAATACCCCAACTATAATTTGGAGTGGCAGAAGAGAATAACAATAGGGGTCAAGAGATGGTAATATAGCTATATTCATACATATACATACATACGTGTGTGTGTGTGTATGTATATATATATATATATATATATATATATTTGTTTTGCAAGATTTTTTATGTGAAATCGTGTGTTGAAACAGATGTTGTTGTACTTGGGGATGGTCATATTACCAGTTTAGCCA
>NC_068991.1:45988760-45989239 GCF_001194135.2 Octopus bimaculoides | reverse complement strand
ATATATACATACATACATGTATATATATATATATATACATACATACATGTATATATGTGTGTGTGAGTGTCTGCATGTGTGTGTGTGTGTATGTATCAGAAGAAGTTATGATGAATACACATTTATAACGTTTGTTCGTCACGTATGTGTCGGCGTTGTAGTTGTTTGGAACGACAGTATCAGATGTTACAAGTGCAATTAGATGCTTCACCACAACGGATCACCTGGGGATTGCCTTATTACATGATTTTACAGGTGTTTATCATAATTCCTCCTAAATTTGGTCTGTATATCAAAACCAGTATTGCTATTAAGTATATTAGTAACCTATGCACTATACTAGAAAATTGCTTGAACAAAATCTATGCACAGCTCTAAAATCAACAGTAAAGACCGTCCCTCTAACTATACACACAAGATATACAATATATATATATATATATATATATATGTGTGTGTGTGTGTGTGTGTGTGTGTGT
>NC_068991.1:45986271-45987826 GCF_001194135.2 Octopus bimaculoides | reverse complement strand
CTTTCGATCTTATGTATATATATATATATTATTATCATTATTATTATTATTATCTACATGTATATATGTATATGCATACATTTATGTACGTGTGTACATATGTACATACGATTGAATGTATGTATACCGAGTATATTAGATGCGTGTGTATGGATGTGATGTGCTTTGTGTTCGATTGTATTGATGTCTAAGGGTGTATTTCTATAGGCATGGTATATATATGTACGCTTGCCGGTGCGTAAATACTTATGTATGTATTTATGTATGCCTCTCTCTCTCTCTGTGTGTGTGTGTGTGTGTGTGTGTGTGTGTGTGTGAAAAAAAATATATATATATATATATATATATATATACATGCATATATTTATATATATGTATGTATGTATATTATATATCTATCAATCTGTCTGTCTCTCTGTCTGTATGTATGTATGTAGGTATATAATATGTATTTCAGTATATATGTATATATGCATAGGTGTTTTTGTCTGTGTGTATCTCTGTGTACCTTTTATTTAGGGCGCTAGTTTTGTTATTACGGATCCCTCGTCGCGTACGTGTGCTTCTATTACACACACACATGTATGCACACGTGCGTGTATGCGTGTATGCATATGTGCATGTGCGTGCTTATGTTTGCATGTGAGTATGTCTAGGTGCGCAAACATTCATTTTATTTATGTTGAACTTTATAAAGTTATGTGTGTGTGTGTGTGTGTGTGTGTGTGTGTGTGTGTGTGTGTGTGTGTGTGTGCTTGCGTTTATTTGCGTGTTTGCGTGTTTGTATGTTATTTATCCAAGTGGTCCCTGAGGACTGTCATGTTATCAAGATAGGACATTTGTCTCTCTCTCTCTCTCTCTCTCTCTCTCTCTCTCTTCCTCTCCCTCCTCTCTCCTACACTTTCTCTCGCTCTCTTTCTGTGCCTCTCTTTTTCTCTTTCTGTTCAATTGTCATTGTATTAGTAATGTTTTAATGTTTATTTTTGACAAATTCTCTCCCTTGCATGTTATCTTACATAGCAACACCGCGACAACCATCATTATTATACACACGCTCACACACAAATATAACAAAACAGTTCAAACGTCCCGTTCATTGTACTACTACTACTACTACTACTACTACTACTACTACTACTACTACTGCTGCTGCTACTACTACTACTACTACTACTACTACTACTACTACTACTACTACTAACGCATGTTCACTGGGTTAGTGTTCTATAAGAATGAAGTCGTATCTCTTAATTTGCTATTTGTATCTCGGAAAACCAAGAAGAAAACATGAAGTGATACGCTATGCGAGAGATACCCCTTGAAATCACCCAAGGAGTCACATCAACACCAAAGGGTACACCTAAATTAGTTGTGCAATATCCCACCCACGTGTGATCGATACCAAATGGGTAAAAAATGATTGTAGTGATCAATAAAGATTCTCGTACCTTTCGTCTTCCGTCTCTCTCATTAATGACACACACACACACACACACACACACACACACACACACACACACACACACACACACACACACACACACACACACACACA
>NC_068991.1:45984437-45986261 GCF_001194135.2 Octopus bimaculoides | reverse complement strand
ACACACAAACACACACAAACACACATTCATCGAATATAGAGACGAAGACCAACGTTCCGTGTGGCAGGTTTGATGATTGTTAAGAAGAAACTCACTTAACATGAAACCAATGGTAGCCTGGTTAATCCACAAATCAGAAATATTCATCCACCAATGCCGTGTTGATAATTCCTTCTCACTGGTCTCTCTCCCTTTCTCTTTCTACATATATATGTCTCATCGGCAGATAATACCGTGATGACATTTTCGGACAACTGCTTATTATGTAGGTATCTTTGGTGTATGTATATATGTATGTATGTATCTTTATTTTACCAATCCTCTTTGTCTGTCTGTCTCTCTGTCTCTCTCTCTTTCAGTCTCTCTTTCACTCTCTCTTTCTTCACGTAATCTTCCCCGTTCTCTTTCCCTTTTCTCACTCTGTCTTTATCTGCCTCTGTCTCCCTGTGTCTCTTCCTCTCTTCCCGCATTCTACCCTTATCTCTTTATGTTATTCGCCCCTCTCTCCCTCTCACATACTGTTTCCATGCGTAGAGCTGTGTGCCTGCACGAACAGATTACTGTATGTTTGTTTGTGATATGGTCAATGATGCTGGTGGAGGTGATGATGATAACGAAGATGACAATAATGATGGTGACTGTGGTTTGTGGTGGCGATTGTATAGATGGCGTCGGTGATAGTAGTTACGGTGGTGGTGGTTCTAGTGGTAGTAGTGGTGGTGGTGGTAATGATGATTATTTTGAGATCTGTTGACGTCGGTAATTACAATGATAGCGACTTGTGGTGATGTTGGGGGAGTTGATGATAATGAGGAAGATAATGATGGTGTTGGCGGTGAAGGCGGCAGGTTAGGATGGTGGTTTGTTTGTGGTCAGGCTTGTAGAACTGTCTGAGAAGATTTGATCTTAAAAAATGACTAAATCTTTTCTTTTTCCAATGACTTGTTTTTGATCTATAAAGTTTTTATCAAAATACTGATATACAAGGGTTGGACGAAATAACAGAAACACCTTAAAATTTCCAACAAATTTATTTTAATATGGAGTGAGACCGCCTTTGGCAGTAATTACAACTTGAATTCTACGAGGTATGGACTCGTACAAAGTTTGAATGGTTTCCAAAGGAATGTTTGTCCATTCTTCAGCTAAAACAGTCTCCAGTTACTCGTTTTTCTAAAATGCACCATAAATGTTCAATAATATTGAGATCTGGGGACTGTGGTGGCCAGATAAGATGTTTAAGTTCACTAGAATGCTCCTCGTGCCATTCAGAACAACTTTAGTTGTATGAATTGGTGTATTATAATCCTGAACGACTGCGTTTCCCTCTGGAAACAGTTCCCAACCATAGGATTTCCAAGATATAGCCCCACCCACCCAGATGATCATAGATCCTCTTCCATGTTTAACAATTGGAAGAAGGCAGTCTGGGCCAAATGCTTCTTTTGGCTGTCCCCACACGTATACTCGACCGGAGGTCGGACATACGGTAAAGGATGACTCATCCGAGAAAATAACATTCTTCCGCTACTCTAGGGACCGATTCTGTAGGTTTTTACTCCACTCTAAACGCTTTACAACGTTTGTTTTTGAAAGTAGAGGTTTTCTGATTGCAGCCCTCCCGTGAAATCCGGCTTTATGCAGCTCCCGGCGAACAGTTTTTGTGGAAACTTGGTTCTGAGGTGGTCATTAAGCTCTGCAACAATTTTGGGAGCTATACTTTTGTGATCCTTTCTAACAATTCGCATAAGAGTCCGACGGTCCCTATCTGAAAGTTTTGGTTTTCTTTCGGAGTTTTATTTCGATGAGGAGGTTTTTCCCCCC
>NC_068991.1:45978228-45983714 GCF_001194135.2 Octopus bimaculoides | reverse complement strand
GGTTGTAATAGAAGACACGTGCCCAAGGTACCACGCTGTAGGACTGAACCTGGGAATGTATTATCATTATTTATTTATTTATTTATTTATTATTATTATTATTATTATTATTATTATTATTATTGTTGTTGTTATTATTATTATTATAGCGAGGACGCACGGCCTAGTGGTTAAGTTGTTGCACTCACGATCGCAAGATCGGGGTTTCAATTCCTAGACCGGATGATGTCTTGTATTCTTGAACAAAACATTTCGTCTCACGTTTCTCTAGGATCATTTCGATACCTGACGCGTGGCACATCGTGCTCCTGTTCAAACGACATCGATTTGAAGGAGAAGGTAAGCTAATAAAGTACGGCACATGCATTATTTGATTACTATGAACAAATCATTTGTGTAGGTCGTTTGGCAAAAAAGCTGGACACACATACGTCATCTTCGACGGAGGGTCCATTATATACATATACATTAGAGTGCCCCTCTCCTAGAAGGATGCCGTGATAAAAGCTTGGGGAACCTCACTTTCGGTGATTTAAGTTAATTAATGCACAGTGGGCCTCTTCAGTGGGGCTATTTACTCCGGCTCAGAGTAGAACAAAAGTGACTCAGAGTTGGTTCCACCCTCCTCAAAATCCGGGAACTTCCCAATTATGACGACCTCATACATGTATATTTCAAATATTATAAGAATTAACAGTTTATCAGTCCGATATATAATGCATTTAACATGAATATTTTATAAACAAAACGTTTGAAAATATGAAACAATTCGAGCAGAATCGAGAACACGCCGCGTAAAATGCTTAGTTGCATTTAGTCCGATTTTACGGTCTAAATGCAATTTATGTTCAAATTTCCCCAATGTCGAGTTTGCCTTTCATCCTTTCGGTGTTGATAAAATGAGTACCAGTTGAGCACTGGAGGTCTGTGTAATCGACTTCCCCCTTCTCCGGAATTTACTGGCCTTGAGACAAAATTTGAAATCAATATTATTTGAAATTGCTTAGTAGTAATGGTAGTCTCCCTCTATCGGAGAAAGACGGCTCTGCAAATTCTTGCTGAACATACTACAGATAATTTGCCTTTAGTAATGGAATATTTGTGCTGCCCATAGGCTTACTACCTCCATCAAATCCACATTACCTGTACATGCGCGCGACGTACCATATTTTAGATGTCAAAGTGATCGCATGGCAACGTGAGATGAAGCGTTTTGCTCAAGAACACATCGCACCTCCCCGTCCGGGGATCGTACCTACGGACTTGCGATCATGAGTGCAATACGCTAACCACAAGGCCACGCACCCTCAATAAACTGCGTACCGACTAAAGAATGCAACAGCGAGAGAGAGAGAGAGAGAGAGAAGGTGTGGGGGTGTGTGTGTGTACGGAAAGGAGGGGAACTTAGAAAGAGAGGGAGAGACAGAAGGAAATTAAAGAAAGATTAAAAGGGAAATGTAAAGCAGGATTTTAGATAAAGAGTGGCAATGCTTCTGCAGCTCAGACTAACACTATTCATCTACGGCTCTGTTATGTCTTTCAGTCTCTCTAACATCTCTTTTCATGATTCGTCTCTATTTTACTCCAGTGAAACATTGGACCTGGGAATTTTTCTTTTTTTTTTTTCTTTATTCGTGCATCATTGTGATTTACATCTGTGTCTTCCTGCGGAATTAGTAAAGATTCGTTGCTTCATGACAAACAGACAAGCAACGACACGCACATGAAAATGTGTGAGTGTGTATGTATATACACACACACATATAAACACAGACACACGCATACATGCATGAAGAAAATATTTGATACACAAACACGTGTGTGTATATATGTGTGTCTGTGAGTATTTGATTGAATTTATGCATTTTTCTCTTTGTTTTTTTCCTACTTGATGAAAAAACAAATCATTATATTTCGTCTTTAATAAAGACCTTCATGTGCAGAATTTGTTGAAAGCAAAAGATAGATTAATGATGATGAAGATGATGATGATGATGATGATGATGATGATGATGATGATGATGATGATGATGATGATGTTGATGATGATGATGGTAATAATGATGATGATGATGATGATTTCTTTATTAAGAAATACGTTATGGACAGTAGAGGACAAAACAAGGACTGTGTGTGTATAGGAGTGCGAACGTGTTGTTGTTAGGGTTTAGCGTGTAAACAAGACTAACAAAATTTAAAAAATCAACAATGTCTGATCCTCAATAGGGAGGAGACGTTCTAAGGCTGCTCATGGAAAAAACCCATAAAAAACCACGAGTACCCTGGGTTATGGGGCAGGTGCCTTCTTTTCCTTTCTTTTTTTTTCCAACTACAGGCGTATGCACAGGGGAGGCCCGTTTACCCGCACCATTCTCGCCACTTTCATCTATCTTTCAGTAAACTGGTTAGAAGACAACACTTCACTCTCTATCCTTGTTTTCCTTTTCAAGTGGAACGTGAAGAAGTTGATCAAAGATTGGCTGAAAGCACTGGAGATTGTCGTAGCCTCAGCGCATGTCGGCACATCATCGACCACGGCGTGCCCAGGCAACCACTTAACGGGTGCTGACAGCAGATAGACCGGCTGACCGTCGAATAATAATAATAATAATAATAATAATAATAATAATAATAATAATAATAATAATAATGATGATGATGATGATGATGATGATGATGATGATGACAATAATAATAAAACTAATAATGAGAAGAAGAAGAAGAAGAAGAAGAAGAAGAAGAAGTAAAATAATAATAATAATAATAATAATAATAATAATAATAATAATGTTGATGATGATTACGATGATGATAACACCAGCAGTAGTTGAAGCAGCGGTGGTGGTGGTCGTGGTTGTCATCGTTGTTGTAGCAGCAGCATCAGTAGTGGTAGTAATAGTAGTGGCAACAGCAGCAGTAGTAGCAGCAGTAGTAGTAGTAGTAGTAGTTTTGGGAATAGCAGCAGCAGCAGCAGCAGCAGCAGCAGCAGTAGTAGTAGTATTAGTAGTAGTAGTAGTAGTAGTAGTAGTAGTAGTTATTTGTTTCCTCTATTTGTAGACAATCGCTCTAAATTACTTCTTACAATTGTTATAAATCCCTCGGTAATGATCAAACCCGGTTTTTCTGATTATTTCAATCCACCCTAACCCCCATCATACAAACAGATATTAGATTGCATGTCCTATTCAACGAGATTGAATTCAGCCATAATCTTTCTAGAATCTAAATCCAACATATCTATAGTTTTGCTTTGTGCCACTTAAGGATTGCCGCATTGTATTGCATGACTGTGACAGCCCATCGGGTAATTAAATCAATAAGGAAGGCTATTGATTTTTGTTATTAACACTAGCTCTAATCTTTTTCACATGCACTTCCTCTTGCTTTTATTTCGTTTCTATATCTTTTTTCTTCTTGTAATATCCGATCTAATTTTATGACTCAAAGCGATTCATTTCCTTTGTCAGCAGACATTTTAGCCCTTTCTATTTTATTCTATTCAATATCCTATTAACTTGTTTGTGGTGATGAATCCCATAACCTATTTGGTAACTGAAGAGCCACTAAAGGTTTTGTTTTCAAATAACATTCACGGAACTCGTCGCTCTCCAAGCTATAATCAGGAGGAAGTGTATCCAGAATGTATGAAATACTCTTTTATTTCAACGTGAAGACAACACTGAGAGCGACTGCCGGTTCCTAACATGCAATACCTTGTAGTAGTTGTCTAGTCCTACTTAAACATTAATACTGATCAAAATACCTATGATTAGATGCATTCTGTTTGTGACTTTCCAATCTTTCCTCCGTGTACAAGCAAATTCCATTATCCATACAGACATTTCAAAAAAGATCCTGCGATGATTTGAATGAGATTAGGCAGCTATTTCAAGCAGTTTAAGCGGCTATGCAGACGTTCCTTCATTGACTTGCCAGCACTTAAATATTTAAGTGCTTTGGTATTTAGAGAGTTATGTATTTTTGACCGCATGTGGAATGCAATGCTAGTTAGAGGAGAAAAACCGACGTCCTTTCCATAACAAGTTCAATATACTAATGCTTGACTGTTAATTTTGTCATAATTGAGATGTCATCAATAATTAAGCTTATAAATA
Organism: Octopus bimaculoides; assembly: GCF_001194135.2. Lineage (NCBI taxonomy): Eukaryota > Metazoa > Mollusca > Cephalopoda > Octopoda > Octopodidae > Octopus > Octopus bimaculoides. The sequence continues at coordinate 45,979,599 of NC_068991.1, read as the reverse complement.
CACCTACCGGTTGTTGTTTGTCTACATTTCACTGTTTTTCCTTTCTCAATGTTGTTTATGTTTTGATGTTTGTTTATTAAATACATCTTGGAATATGTGTTATACACATAATTTTGCTGCACATATCTACTGAAAACATGTGGTCAAATGAAGAGATAGTTTCGGTTCCCAATCAGAACGACGTAGCTTCAATCCTTGAAGAGGGTGGCACAAGTTGTTTTTTTAAACATGACATTTCATTTTGCACTGTTGCAGTTTAGTTGTTGACAAATGAGTACTATGTCAGCGCTGGTGCCGCTCTATCCCCAATATGTCTCATATTGAATGCATTGCTGAGTCAAAGCGTGGGAGAGTCGAGCGGGGTGCCTGTCTATTCGGGATTACATGGACATCAAAAACATTTAACGAAAGCATGAGACATGTTACTAAGTCATATTCGTTCGCAAATATGCTTAATAAAACAAGGTAACAGCAGTCTGCCTATATTTTTAAAACTTTTAACCTTAAAACAGTTTTTAAAAATCCCTACGAATTCACATAGATTTTTCACTTCGTCTCTCTGTTAAGAGAAGTTTGGAAGATAATGCCTGTTGCAAGGCTTCGGGCATAGCAGAACAAGTCCCAGAACGGCTGTCAGGTATCGCCACAAATTTGGTTACTATGGTAAAGCAGCAAGAAGAATTCCACTTCTTCGACCAGCTAACATTAAGTAAAGAAAAGATTGGCCCAGTGATATGGTGAAGAGGCCACTAGCATCTTGGGACACTGTCATATTCTCTGACGAGTCCAGATTTGCTGTATTTCTTGACAGTTATCGAGTGTGGGTCTGCAAACTCTGTGGTCAAGAATTTTATGTCAAAAGATTGCAGCCAATAATGAAACATGGCAGCTAATCTGTGATGGCCTGGGGAGCAATTTGGTGCAATGGTTGATCAGAGCTGGTGAAGTGTGAGGGAAATATAAATTCAGATAAATATGTGTCCATATTGCAGAAAGAACACCTTCCAATCTTCTCCAGTGGTGAAATGATTAAAGAAGACTCTTTATTTATGGAAGAGTGGGCTCCTTGTCACACAACTAAAATAAATCAAGATTTGTTGGATGAAAATGGCATTAAAAAGCTTCCATGGCTAAGCCAGTCACCAGATATGAACCCTATTGAACACCTCTGGGACATAATGGACAGGACACTTCATAAAAAGAACAAGAGAGCATCTTCAAAGCCAGACGTTTTGAGATTACTGCATGAAACTTGGCAAGAAATTCCGCAGGAGAATATTCGTCATCTGATCAGTAACATGCCTAACAGGGTCCTTGCATTGAATTAAATATCAAATATCACATCATAACAATTAATAACTAATTTGAATG
>NC_068991.1:45975698-45976703 GCF_001194135.2 Octopus bimaculoides | reverse complement strand
TATATATATATATATATACACGTATAGTCATACATACATACATACAGACAGACAGACCTATAAATGCATACATACACACATACATTTATTTATACACACACACACACACACATGTATGCCATGCCTACATACACAAACTCGAACAGAAATTTCTTCTCTAAATATAGTTCTCCCACCACCACCACCACGCATGCACGCAGTAAAAGATCTGCCAACGAGAAGTTTCAACATTCATGCCTTTCCCCTATAAATAGTTTCTCTATCCAATCCTATAATCTATTTTAACCCTGAATTACTATTTTTCACTTAACTGTTCAGCACCTATAGAAATTTATTTTTTGTTGTATTTTACAAAAACATTTTCTTTTACGCTTATCTTTTTTGTTTTTGTTAGATATTTCCCCTTCATGCTCGACTCATAAGAGTGATGTGTGTTGCTGTTGTTTTTATGTGGACTGTTGTTTTGTACTGTACTGTACTGCACTGAGCGGCGTTATGCTGTGGTGTGGATTGGAGTGGTTAGGGGAAAATTGGTGAAGGGCGGCGGGGGTGGAAAATGCAATGCCGTGCGGTGGAGTGCAATAAGAGACGGAAAGAGAGATTGGATTGAGTGTTGTACGGGGATGAGGGTGGGGATGTGGAGGGTGTTGGAGTGTGAGAAGGGGGAACCCGTGGGTGCAGGAAACCGTGAGGTAAGAAGGCGAGGTGGCATGGATGCAGATAGGCAAGGAGAGGTACAGGTCAAGAACGAACGCCGTCGCAACCACCGTCTTGTTTCTTCACGCATGCACCAAAAACTTCTTCTTCTTCTTCTCCACCTCCTCCTCCTCCTCACTTATCAATCCCCCTCTTTTTTTCCATCTTCCATCTTGCAAGACAAACGTCCAAATTAAATAATGCGTTCCGAATATTTTTTTTATTCTATTTTATTTAATGTTTATTATCGTGATTATTATTGTTATTACTGTTCTTGTAGCATTGTTTTTTGTTGTTGTTACATTTATT
>NC_068991.1:45973486-45974667 GCF_001194135.2 Octopus bimaculoides | reverse complement strand
TTTTTACTGTTTTGGGTTTTTTTTCTTGTTTTTGCCATAAAGTGGTTAAGATGTGTTTGTGGAAGTAGTGAGGGTGACGATAGTAGGATGATTGCAAAAAAAAACAAGACAAAACCAAAAAACCGAAATATAAAAAAAAAAAGGAAAAAACAAAAGAAAAGCGAAACGAGACGGAGGAAATCTGTTTAGAGCGGATGCAGTAGAAGATAGCGTTAGAGGGATTAAAGACTGATTCTAATGAAAAGTGGTAAACGTTCAGCATAACATGATGGATGGTGAATAAGATGGACGGATGACTGCCTAACTGATTGGTTCAATTGACGTGGTTGGGAGAGAAACCTACGGTAGGAGAGCGGGATGGGCGGATGAATGCCATCGCTGCATGCTGCAAAGTTTCTCCTACTCATTTTAAGTGCTGTTTATCCCGATGGGTCAGCTCTGTCCAAGCAGTCCTATTATATAAAAAGATATTCCAACCATGACCATTTAGTTTAATTTAATTTTTCTCTTTTTTTTTAAATTTTTTTATTTATTTATTTTTTTTGGATACCTCAATTTCGAATTATGGATGTTTTCGAATTACGGATGTTTCGAATTTTATGTCGGTGGTTTTTTTGTTTTCTTTAAAGAAATTAATGGAGAAAAATAAACCTCAATTGCAGTCGATTTATTTTATTTTATGTCCAATTCAGCAGACACATTTAAAAGCACGAGAATATAAGAAAAAAAAATCACCTAATATCCAGTACTGGAGTAGAAAATGAAATAAAATGCATGTGAAAATATGTACAAATCATTTATTAAAAGAGATATAAGCTAATGCAGTTTTCCAAATGTTTTTTCGTGTTACGTCGTATTTCGAGATTCAGGTTGCATATCCTGGAACCGGTTACAGACATAAGTTGAGGTATGCCTGTACAGTGTATCTACGTATTAAGACAGCAAGCTGCAAGGCCGTTGCAGATGATGATGATGATATCCAGGTCATACCTGATAAAGCCTCTTCAGGATTAAAGGCGTGATTTGAACTCAAAACATAAAGATCCGAACTAAATACTGCGAAGAGGTTTTTTTACAACGCTCCAACGATTCTACCAACCACTACCATTTTTAAAAATTTTATTATTTTGTATAGTAAGGCGGAGACCTGGCAAAAACGTTAGCACGCCGGGCGAAATGCT
>NC_068991.1:45969888-45972884 GCF_001194135.2 Octopus bimaculoides | reverse complement strand
ATATATATATATATATATATATATACATATATATATATATATATATATGGGGTGGGGGATACGTGCATGTGTTTTTATACTTTTCCTCCGCTATCACTTGAGAATCGGTGTTGGTCTGTTTACGTTCTCGGAACTTAGTTGTTTGGTAAAAGAGGCCGACAATATAAGTACGAGGCACGATTTTTTCGACTAAACCTTTCAAGTCGGTGCCCCAGCATCGTCGCAGTCCAAAGACTGAAACAAGTAAAAGATAATATCTATCTATCTATCTATCTATCTATCTATCTGTGTGTGTGTGTGTGTGTGTGTGTGTGTATGTACATTTTTTGGAAAGGTAAAACTCGAAGCATATGAAGCTCTTAATAATAGGGTGTGAATATTGGGTCAAAAGTAAAATATAGTACCTTTTATGTCTATTATAACATACTTTAATACTACTTTTTATATATAGTGATAACATACTTTAATACTTCTGCCAAATTAACCGAAGGCGATATGAGATTCTTGCACAAAGGTACCGGGCAATGGGATCGATCCCGGAACCAAGCGGATGTGAAGCGAATTTCTTAATTACATACACAGTGATGCCATGCCGATATACACTTCTTCCATTCCTCCAAGGTATTCGGCGAATTCTTGGGTCAATCAATTCCCGCTGAGAAATGTGAACAATCATCGTTATTTTAATTATCATTATCATAACCATCACCGCCATCTTTGTCGTCGTCGTTTCGATTAGCCAAGGTGACTAATCAACTAAACTAACTGTCCAACAGAACAAACAATTTGGTAATGAACAGCAGCGAAATGAATGAACTCTGTGGCTGTGTGATCCTGTGGTTGTGCTGGGGAAAGTCGGTTATGTGTTGGCTACCGGTAATAAATAAAAGAAAGCAAATTTGTGGGTAGGGAGTACGTCATTGAAAGGATTGGGGTCTGGTGTTAGTAGTAGTAGTAGTAGTAGTAGTAGTAGTAGTAGTAGTAGTAGTAGTAGTAGCAATGATGATTGGGTGTAGGAGAGCCGTGATGGTACAGGCATTTAGAGAATGTGTAAGCCAACCGCATAACACCAACGCATCAGCGCCTCCTCATTTACTAGCACTATGGTTGCGAGCCATCGAGCAGGGAAGCCTCTGGAACTATCCTTTCGGTTACAAGAAGTAGCAGTCAAATATCCATTGAGTCGTTTTAAATGTTCTGAAAATGAGAAGCACATATTTGAAATAGCAGTCCTAGATACAATATGCTTGAATAAAGGGAATAAAAGAGTCGACGGTCTCATTTCAAAGGTCTCTGCACATAACGACCTATTAGAAATAACAACCAAATCTCATTCTAAACTATTCTTCGACTTGTAAGAAATAGTTTTCAAATTGCCATTAAACGATTTTCAATGTCCTGAAAATGAGAGGCACATATTTGAAATAGCAGTCCTAGATACACTATGTTTGAATTAAGGAATAAAAGAGTGGATGGTCTCACTTTAAAGGTCACTGTTCATAACGACCTATTAGAAATAGCAGTCAAATCTCATTCAAATCACTTCCAAATATCTTCAAATAAGTACACATTGAATACTGTTGTCCTACATACGCCGTGTTTGAATAAAAGATGGGTTGATCGCAAGTGGAAGTCTTTACTTATAAGTACGCACGACCAGGGCTGTTCGAAGGAAAAAAATCTCATCAGCGATTACAACGATAATATTAGCTTAAATTATACTTCTAATTCTTTATAGTGTCATAGAGATGCCGTCGTGGCATACAACATATCCTGGACACTTTTTAAAATCACAACAGGAACTTTTATCTCACTCTCGGTCTTTTCAGTTCAGAGTAGAGAGAAAGAGTGAGAGAGAGGAGAAAGCGAGAGAGTGGGGAGAAAAAGGGGAAGAGAGAAAAGCTGGAGAAAGAAGATGGGGTGGGAGAGAGAGAGAGAGAGAGAGAGAGAGAGAAAGAGTGATAAAGAGAGAGAGAGAGAAAGAGAGAGAAAGAGAGAGAAAGAGAAAGAAAGAGAGAAAGAGAGAGAGAGAGAGAGAAAATAAAAAGAAGAAGAAGAAGAAGAAGAAGAAGAAGAAGAAGAAGAAGAAGAAGAAGAAGAAGAAGAAGAAGAAGAAGAAGAAGAAGAAGAAGAAGAAGAAGAAGAAGAACCTATCCCAGTATTTGATTGGTACATTATTTATCGACCACCCCGAAAGAATGAAGTTGATTTCGAAGGGATTTGAAAGTGAGAGAGGGTGAAGAGAGGGGAAGAGAGAGAGAGAGAGGGGGAAGGGGGAGAGAGGGGGAGAGAGAGGGAGAGAGGGGAGAGAGAGAGGTGGAGAGCGAAAGAGAGAGAATAAACACCACAAGGCATTCTATCCTTACTTACAGCTCTAACACTATTAGTACTGACACAGTCATACGAGGGAGTCTTTTCAGCTCAGTCAGCCTCCAAAGAATAGTAGACAACGAGACAAATTATATAATGAAGTCATAAATATACTATGCTTGAATGAAGGACGAGGCTGTCATGGGTAGAATCGCTTTGATCATAAGTCTTCTCAATCAGTGTTGAGCTGACGATGAGAAGCCATATCACTGTCAAGGTTATAATCACTCGATAATACAGTGCTATGGTATATAATAGAATAATATGGTAGAAAGAAAGGATCGAAGCCAAAGCAAATTGGTTCTCGAAGATGAGTGCGTATGTATCCATCTGTCTTTGCAAGTGAAGGCATACAAGCGTGTGTATTATAGATATACTCTGCAACACATCTATATTAAGCTCTAATACCACGTTATTAGTGTTATTAATATCGCTAAAACCCAAACAATATACTCTGTGTGTGTATATATATATATATTATTTGTTATATATATATATATATATATATATATATATATATATTCATTATTCAAAATTTAACACAGAAATATGAATAGTAGGGGGCGGGAGATGAGTGTCGTCAGTCATTGGCAGACATAGTTTATTAAGGCTTTCCACTCATTTTC
>NC_068991.1:45966058-45969422 GCF_001194135.2 Octopus bimaculoides | reverse complement strand
ATATATATATATATATATATATTCATTTGTATGTATGTATGCATGCATGCATTTCATGTATGTACGCATGCATGCATGTATGTATGTATGTATGTATGTATATATGTATGTATGTATGTATGTATATATATATGCATGTATACATGCCTATGCTCATATATCATTTGTATTATATATATATATATGTATGTATGCAGGTATTTATTTATGTATGTTTTGGGGAGGATTTTATTTTAAGTCTTTTCCTTTTCATAATTGAAGCCGGTTGCTAACAAACCAGAAAATCTCTTTTCTTTAAGTCAAGACAGCTCTTGTGGTTTGTGGTTACCCGGACTAGTTGATGAATATGTACGCATTTTTTCTGTGTTTGCGTGTGTATGTGTGTATAAAGTAGCACTTGTGAGTGTGCGTATTTCGATAGAACGCAAGCGTATATTTGTGTGTGCCTTCATATGTATTTCAAGTCTATATGTAATTGTGTGCATATCTTCACTCAAAGACATTAAAGGCAAACTCCCAGAAATATTTTGGTATTCTGTAGGAGCTATGAATCAGTTACTCTGTTCTTTTTTGGAGAACCCCAATTTGCGCAGGTTTCTATGCAAACCTTTTGCTATGTAACCTGGTACACCTATGATAATAGGTACACAATGAAAATCAGTATCCCAGATATAAGAGTTGTAGGTTTCTCATACCTATACATCGATATTCTCCGTTTCCCCAATATTTGAAAAGATCCGCTGAGCAAGTGATCTCAACAGTGCCACACAATTTTTGGTCCCTGTGCCATACAACTATATCTGTCCTGTTGTTTTTACACTGGGTTGCTGTTTTTATTGGAATCTCCCACTAGTATTCTTTAGTTGTAAAGGAGTGGGTACTTTCTGGTTCTGGTTTGCCTTTGATATGGCAATCAGGACAATCCTTCCTGTATATAGTATTGTAAACCTTCTTAGCAACCATGTCATATTCCATGGGAAGGTACTATCTTGCAGACATTTTTGGACAGCTACTGATGAAATGAATATTTTCCTCACTGGTACGGCACAATTGACACTTTCCATTACAGCGTGAAGGTTTAGAGGCATCCTTATCTCTTTTGTATATTTAGTAGATATTTCCTGTTCCTGAATATATAAGGCGTAGCCTTCATGGTGAGATGTAGCGTACTTACGTCAGGTCTAGAAGATTATACTATTCCTATCAATGTTGGCATTTTCTAGTTTATTGTATATATACTTATGCTTAATTTTCAAATGATATGATGAATATTTCTTTTCCAAGTTTCTGTGTTAGGTGAGTACAACCAACCTTGGTCCACATGGAGCAGCAGTAAACTTGGAGTACTTGTTAAAGAGTTCTTCACCTATTCTCACGATGTTAATGCTTTCAGTGTTGAGTATACACGTAATGTACAAATTTCTCACTTTACTGTTTAGTAGATGTTGTTTTGTGAAACAATGCGGCATTCAAAGGTTATCTGTACGGGTCTTAAAACGCTATCTCCATCCATCTGTTTAGTATAGATCTTGTCAGTGTCACTGTTGATGTAGAAGTTTCCATTCATTGTTAGTATTTTCCTAGCCCTGATGTCCAAGTTGCGGATTTCTTCAAGTGTCCAGTCTATTATCCCAAATGTTGATGCTAGCACTGACACTATAAGATCATTATAGGATATGGTTTTCTTGAATGTAAACGGCTCTGGCTTCCATATAGTCCACAATCTGCTAAGTATTCTATTGTGATACTAGTTTTACTCACAATATCAACATATGCAATATTCTCGTCGATTCCAAAATATTTGTAACATAATGACAGAGGAAACAGACAGTCTACTGAGATCCTGGTCGACAAAATTTCCTCGTTTGACTACGAAATATGAACAAACTCCATTCCTATGTGCCGTAAGAATATTGCGACCAGTTCTAATTGCTTCTTGGAGTCATGAATATTACTCAAATATAGCTAAAGACCATCATAAAAAAAAATGGTGCAGGTGAAATTAATCTTTCTTTCATCTGCAGCTCCTGTCATGTCAGGCCTCAGTCCTTAACAGGGCTGACATGGGTTTCACCACTTGGAAAAATGCATTACAGATAAACTGTCGATCTGAAATATTGCTGTTGTAACTATAGTGGTAGCTTCACGTTTTAACGTTAGTAGTAAGGGCCATGTTGCTATCAGTCCCTTAAGAGTACTGATTATAGAGGTTGCAACCTTAGCGAAGAGTAGTGACTCTATAATTCGTTAATGAGGAACAGTCAAACGCCTTCTTATAGTCGAGCTATACAGTCAGCAGGTTTCGGCAGAGCTGATCGCTTCTTTAAGAACTGCTTTCTTGAAAAGGAGTTGTTCGACATAGCTCAAATTTCTTTAATTGCCCCCTGCCTGTTCTTCAGTCACTACATTGTATATTTCACAGTAATCCTGCAAAAAATGTATTCAAGTAACTTGTACATAATTTATATATATATTGCATTTAAGCACGCTATGGACCTGAAGTTTTAAGCCATGTGTAGCTTCAAGTATTGCACGTGAATCTGCGATCCAATCTGGCATATCAATCTCAGTATTCGTTGTTCTTTTGAACAATCTGACGTCTTGTAGAATGCGAGCTTTCTATATAATTACCGGCTATCAAATTCCTCCCAGGAGATTTCCCATTTAGCAGGTTTGCCACAGCATCTAGGACAGTTTCTCTACCGATATTATATGTTTCGAGAGAGACGTTTGAACCGTACTCAGTAGGTAGCTCATCTAACCCCATTGCATCTCGGTTGCGCTGTTTGTTTACATTCCAGACTTCTCTCCAAAACGAAACTAGATCATCTTGGATTTCACAGCCTTGATGATATGGCCTTTCACACTGTGATACACTACATGTGGGCTTACTGCAAACTTGCAATCGGTGGCTTTTCGTTCTCGAGAGTTTCTCGCAGTTTGCATTCAAAAGCACTTAATTTGCCTGTAAGTGTTTCTTGTCAACAGCTCCTATAGACCTTAGATAATCTATCATAAAGTTGCAGATGGTGGTTCGTGAATTTATTATTCACTTTGCACTTAATGATAGTGTTTAGCTGTCTAATATTTTTACCGAGACTTTCGATATATGTCTGGAGAGAAGTTGGAATTATCATGTTTTCAGAACTCAACGAAAGGACCACGTGCGCATGCAAGAAATAACAGTAAACTATGAATGTTATTCTTAATTTTAATTTCAATTTTATTTTATTAATAGCCCTTTTCTCTTCTCACATATTTTATATTTATTTTTGATAAGGTTTTTCAAAAAACCGAAACATGTAAATTAATTAAAACACCCAAAAAATGTTTTTAAAAAAGTGGCATTTTCATTTTTATTCAT
>NC_068991.1:45956701-45965660 GCF_001194135.2 Octopus bimaculoides | reverse complement strand
TGTGTGTGTGTGTGTGTGTGTGTGTGTGTGTGTGTGTGTGTGTGTGTGTGTGTGTGTGTGTGTGTGTGTACGCGCATATGTAAACATGTAAGTTTGTCATATGTAAGAGTGCATATTTAAGTGTCTGAATACGAGCGAAATTGTACGCCTGTTGGTGCGTGTTTTTTGCGCGTGAAGCAAGACGATGGATACACGCGCAGGTCGACAGCATATATTGGCGTTTTTGCGTATATATATCCACGTGTATGCGTGTGTGTGCGTGTTTTTAATCATAAGTCCAGCTAGAGGAGAGGGATAGAAAATGAAAATATTGTGCGTGGCACTATGTGACTATGTATCGGCATATTTTAATGTGTGTTTCAAAGTGTGTTTGTGTTTATGTACGTTTGTAAGTATGTATGTATATGCTTGTATGCATTTATGTAAATACATATGTCTGCATGTATGTATGTACCTTGCATGCCTTTTTTAATGTACATATATGTAGTATGTGTGCATGCGTTTAGTGAAGTATATGATAATAATAATAATAATAATAATAATAATAGATATGATGTTCATGGCGGAGGTGGTGAGTGCTGGTGGTGAGTGTTGGTGGTGATGGCGGTGATGAGAGTGGTGGCAGCGGTGGTGGTGAACGTGGTGGTAGTTCTGCTGCTGGTGGTGTCGGTGGTGTTTTTGTTGTTCTCGTTGTTAGTTCGGGGAAATGGTGGTGACTAAATCTGCCGAAGAGGGTTCGAACGGCTGTGGCATTTTCGATAGAGCTTGACACACTACAATGCAATAGCATTAATTAGCGCGAAACCTTAATATAAATAAATGAATAAATAAACAAAGAAATAAAAGTGTCTTTGGGGGTTGGGGTTATTTGTAGGGAGTGCGCTAGACCTCACACCAGTGTGTGTACGTATGTATTTATGTATGTGTGTAGGTAGGAATGTTTATGTATGTGTATGTAGTACACCACTCCTCTCCCATCTATCTAGCTTGCCAACATTAAACCGACCCTGCCAATACTTGCCAGAACCTTTCAGCCTCTACACCGTGTGATGCCATAAATAAATAAATGAATGAATACATGATACATCAATAAACACATTAATAAACAAGGAACAAAAAATAAGAAAGGAAAACAAAAACAAAAGGCAACAACAGGAAAAAACAACTAATATACACGCAAAAAGAAAATCCTTTTGGGAGAAGGAAAAAAGAAGAAAGAAAAAGACAAGTTCAACAGAAGTGCATCTTGAGTTAGATCTGAATACTACGAATTCTTTTTATGAAGGTGCGTGACCTAGCTGTTAGAGGTGTTGGATTGCTGTTCGGAAAGTCGGGGTTTCAATTCCCAGAACTTGACATTTCATTTCATTTTGCTTCAGTTCACTCCACTAACAATGTGTATCAGCTGTAAACCGTGGAAGGAACCCGGGAGGAACTGAAGTTAGATCTGAATACTACGAGTTCTTTATATGAAGATGCGCGACCTAGCTGTTAAAGCTGTTGGACTCATGTCCGTATAGTAGCAGTTTCACTTCCCAGACCGGGCAGCTTTTGTCCTTGAACTTAGCATTTCGTTTCACGTTGTTTCAGTCCATTCAACTGAAAATGAGTAGCAGCTTATAAACCGTGGAAGAAACCCAGGAATGACTAAAGGACTGATGATCCATCAAGTGTGAGACTTGTTATAATTTTTTTTTATAGAAATGTTACCATACCCCTGAGTCGCGCCCAATTGGCCCCAAATTAATGATATATTTATTTAGGAGGGATGGAGAATGAGATATTCTTTGTAAGCCTAGTACTTATTCTATCTGTTTCTTTTGCCGAATTGCTAAGTTACGGGGAAGTAAACACATTAGCATCGGTTGTCAAGCGATGGTGGGTGGGGGACAAACACAGACACACAAGCACACTCACACACACACACACACACACACACACACATATATACATATACATATATACGACGGTCTTCTTTCAGTTTCCGTCTACCAAATCCACTCACAAGGCTTTGGTCAGCCTACTTGTCCAAGGTGCCACGCAGTGAGACTGAACCCGGAACCATGCGGTTGGTAAGCAAGCTACTTACCACACAGCAACTCCTGCGCCTATATATATATATATATATATATTAGCAACAGAGACAACATTAATACCAAGAGGTAATATTTTCCCCCACTAGAGATAGCAATAATTCATTTCCCCGTCGGCTATATCAAGAATAACAGTGCCAGAAAAGGTGGTGGTGTCGTGGTTAGCCAGCTAGCTTGTTATCCAAAGAAGATAACGACTTTTTGTTTTGGACAGGCTTGTATAAATGGTAAAATGTTCTAGGGGATAGTATTCTTAAAGTGGAATAGTTACCTTTGCTGACGCAACTAACTTTGACGCCATGTATGTATATATGTATGCAGGATAAGATAATTTGTCAGCGATAGTCATGCCTACAGCCACCATGCGTACATACATACATGCAAGCAGACATGCATATACATATGTATGCATGTTCTCTTATCTTACTAATTATTTAAAATCTCCCTGTAAGGAAAGAGCTGGTTTCTCATAAAAATACAAAGCTCTATCTTTGGAATGTAGTATAAAACAAATTCGCATTTTAAACTTACGAGAAGTCTTGTATATTTTTACTGTTCTACTGACTGTGTTTGTCATATGCAAAGTAACTAGTTGATTTCTTTTACTGAGACTCCAGCTTATCCAGATTGTTACATAGGCATTTACTCCTAAAACCAAGTGCACCAGTTATCATTTGCATAAATGTGAATTTATAACCAAGATACAGCTGCTTGAGGCTTCGAATTATCTGTCCTAGTTATCATTTTTCTCTTTAAATTTCGAAGAGATATTCGCATCAGAGGGGTAGCTGATTTCTATGATTGGATACATTTTCTTGTCTCTCACAAACAACAATCTCTTACCTATAATAATAATAATAATAATAATAATAATAATAATAATAATAATAATTAATAATAAATGCGCCCTTTTAAAGCCTAGCCAGGCTCATGGGCCCGGTTTCCCGGTTTCAATGGCGTATGTGTTCCCCAGCTGGACGAGATGCCAGTCCATCGCAGCGTTACTCATTTTTGCCAGCTGAGTGGACTGGAGCAACGTGAAATGAAGTGTTTTGCTCAAGAACACAACACGTTGCTCGGTCCAGGAATCGAAACCACAATCTTACGATCATGGTGCTGACACCCTAACCACTAAGCCACGCGCCTCCACTCTTACCTATTATGGTGCCATTTAATAGATGTCTTGATTGGAATGTAACTCCAATATTCCTTGTGTTGATGTTTATATATATATTCAATAACAGGGGAGGAGTTCTTTCTATATATAAAAAGGGTAAAGACCTCATTCGGTCATGAATGACCATAGGATTTCACCTATAAAGTTACCCTCTGAAGCACAAGTCCAAGGAAGGTTGTTTATGGAAGACCAGCAGTCACCCATGCATACCAGCCTCCCCTCCTCTCCACGTCACAGATGTTGTCCAAGGGTAAGGTAAAGGCCGATATAGCTTGACACCAGTGACGTCACAGCTAATCTCTACAGCTGAGTGAACTGGAGAAACGTGAAATAAAGTGTCTTGCTCAAGAACACAACAAAACACACAGGTAATCGAACTCAAAACCTCATGATTGTGAGCCCGACCTCTAACGACTGAGCCATGCACCTTCACTCCATATACGTATGTAAGTATAATAATTTACAATGAACTTATTATTCCCCGAGTGAATAAGGTAAAAAAAAAAGAGTTTTTATTGTCACAGCGATGATGGTTGGTGTGGGGGGTAATGTGACAGCATGTGACGTCGACTTTCAGAGAATGATTAGATACAAATATATTATTGATAATACTAGATTTAATGATAATAATGCAGTCGATTTAATAATCATACAGTTGATCTGTTGTTGTGATTGATTGCATTGTGGCAGAACCGATAGCTGCCTCCACAAAAACCACCACCACCACCACAACCACTGCACTACCACAACCATCTCCACACTACATCCACAGTACCATTACATCCTTTCACTACCATCACCGTCACCACTACCACCGCTTCTACAATTGACACAATCACCAGTATAGCTACAACAAAGCAAATAACAATAGCTACCTCGAGATCACCACCACCAACAACGCCACCACCACCACCACCACCACCACCACCACCACCACCACCACCAATAACAACAACAACAGCAACATTACACCCATGACCACAATCAACAACACTAATAGGGAACTTGTAAGTGGTCGCTTGATTTGCTAGAAATAGCAGTGAAATCTTCCTCAAATCACACCTATCTTGAATAAGAAAATGAGATATCCTCTAACGTAGTCACAAATAGCTTTAGAAACAACGTGGTGATCACAGATGGAGCGCATTTCGTCATGGCTTTTTCACGATCGGGGTTGAGCCGGTGCTGATCAGCCAAGACCGTTAGATCCCTCTTTCCGTCGGAATAAACGACGCTACCACCAATAATGTCACCGACTGCAGCAACAGCAACAGCAGCAGGAGCAGCAGCAGCACCACCACCACCACCAGTACTAAAACTACCAATATAACCACCATTGATGTCTTCATAATATCGAACTCAAAAAGTCATTATGCACTAGTACCCATCATCGCACCTCAAGCCACAGGTTAGTCACATGATCTGCCACAGATAACAAGCTCTCCTTCAAATCGCATCTTCACCCTGGAATCCTTTCTATTATAGGCACAAAGCCTGGAATTCGGAGGAAGGTCCTAGTCAATTACATCGACCCCAGTGCTCCAGTGGTACTATTTTAATCGATCTCGAAAGAATGAAAGGCAAAGTCGACCTCGGCGGAATTTGAGCTCAGAACGTAAGGGCGGACCAAATGCAATAATAACAATAATCCTTTCCACTAAAGCCACAAGGCCTGAAATTTTAGGGGAGGGGACTAGTCGATTATATCGACCCAGTGTTTTACTGGTACTTAATTTATCGAACCCGAAAAGATGAAAGGCAAAGTCGACCTCGGCAGAATTTAAACTCAGAACGTAAGGACGGATCAAATGCAATAATAATAATAATAATAATAATAATAATAATAATAATAATAATAATAATAATAATAGAAATGATGATGATGATGATGATGATGATGATGATGATAAAAATTACACGTTGGATAATATAATCTCGGGTTTTCCTGCACACATGTGTGTAGAAAAAGAATTATATTCCGGATGCTCAGAACTGGAATGTCTTTGATCGTAGGTCTACTTGCTCGGAACTGACCTAACCTGGGGCTAAACAACAACAACAACAACAACAGTAACAACAACAACATACCACTCTCACCACCACAGCAACACTAGCTCTTATTGCAGCTGTCTCTACCGCTGCCAGACTGCAACAGCTAATTAGAGGACGATACAACACTTCAAATGATTTTAATGTTCCAGCAACGGCGGCTGCAATTTGTAACAATGACATCAACAGCAAGTAATCACTAAGTTCCTTTTTTCTCTTCATCACCTCTGCCCCTCTCACTCGCTCCTTGTTTCTCTCTTTTCTTTTCTCTCCCTAATTCTCTCCCTCCCCCCTCTATTTTGTTTCTTTCTCATTCATTAGCCCTATCACTCTATATGTATGAACATTATTTTCCACTAATTAGAGCCGCATTACATTAACACAACCACCAATCTATTTCGCTTATCATTCTCGCCCTTACCTATTCTCCCAGCTCTCCCAATTCTTAGCTACCCCACTTTCTCTCTCTCTCTCTCTCTCTCTCTCTCTCTCTGTCTCTCTTTCATCTCATTATCTTCCCATCACTTTCTCTCTTATTTCCCTCCCATCCATTTTTCTATCATCTCTTTTTTTCTCATCCCCGTGCCTCCTTCCTCCCACTCTCCCTTTTTTTCTCTCTCTCTCTCTCTCTCTTACACACACGCAAGTACTTTCATACAAATATTGACCCTATCACGCTGTATAGATAGATAGATGACCCCTATTTTCTACTAATTAAGACTGTCTAAATATTAACCCCTTCAATCTATAATACCCACTTCCTCTCCTCCCACTCTCACTCACTCTCTGTTCCCTTTCATCCACATTTTAACCCTACCTTCATTTCTATTCTCTCTCTCTCTCTCTCTCTCTCTCTCCTTCTCTCTTTCTCACTATATATATATATGTATATACATATATTTATGCGTATGTTTGTATTTATATATATGTATGTATAACTTGAGTGAGTGTATGTGCGTGTATATATATGCATGTATGTATGTATGTATGTATGTATATACGTACGTATATACGTACGTATATATATGTGTATATATAGCCATACGTGTGTGTGTTTGTGTGTGTGTGCATGTGTGTGCGTGTATATATATGCATGTATGTATGTATATACGTATGTATGTATGTATATACGTACGTATATACGTACGTATATATATGTGTATATATAGCCATACGTGTGTGTGTTTGTGTGTGTGTGCATGTGTGTGCGTGAGTAACTTTAATACAATAAACAAGCGAAATAGAACTCAATTCAGGAGTATATATATATATTTCTTTCTTAATCAACAGAAAGTTATGAGAGTGGCTCATGAGCTGTGAGTTTCGTGCATGGCTCATACACGCACACAAACACACACACACACACACATACATACACATATGTAATACACTCGCAAACACATGCATGCACGGACTTTATTTGCAATAATTAATGCTCCCTAAAAATTAATTAATTCAACAACTAATTAATCTATCACAATCTTAATTCTCTCCTTTCCTCGGCGTGAATCCACCTCTCCCTTTCACTTCTTTCACCATTCATCCTTCCCTGGCCACTTCCCCTTTTATCTCCCTTTCATTTTCGCCCTCATTGACCTTAAGCATTTTATCTATACACTGACCCTATTTTCCGCAAATTAAACCATCCTAAATGTTACACTCGAAAGCCACCAACCCATTACACCATCACTCTTACTACAACTACTCGTACTGCAACATTTTTTCTCGCTCTCTCTCCTTCTCTCTCTCTCTCTCTCTCTCTCTCTCTCTCTCTCTCTCTCTCTCTCTCTTTCTTTAATGTTCTATCACACTCACTGACCTTATTACTCTCCAGACACAGAGAGACATTAATTAAGACCCATTAAATTTAACCCAACCACCAATCTATCATATATTGCCTCACTTTCTCACTCTAATCTCTCCTACCCTCATCTCCCTCCCTTTATTTCTCTCTCTCTCTCTCTCTCTCTCTCTCACGCACACATACTCTCCCTCAATTTTCGTCCTCACCAACCATCCCATCTCTTTCCCTGTATCTCTAACACATCCCATTCCTTTCCCCATAGTTTCATTTCTTTTCTGTTGATGTTCTAAATACTGATTTCTTTTGACTAGACACATGGCTAATTTCTGCTAGAACGAAGGGGTTGGGTCTTATTCTATACATATAGTCGATTGAACCAATTGAAGTTTATTGCTATTGCACACATATTTCATTGTCCCGGGTGAGATAAAAATCAAAGTGAACTTCTGTGATGTTTGAACACGGAACGTGGAAAACGGTAAAAGAGAATTTATTCCTCTGCCATTTTTACAGTGCGAAACAACGAAGATGATTCTATGGGGTCGTCCGACCTGACCCACCGGAAAAAATATAATAAACACCTAAATCTTCATCAAATCCTGTCCTATAGGGTGACATAAAACAAGCCATGTACAATATAGAAACTTACACACGAATGCAGATTGAAAAAATGACAGGATAGTCATGCTGGAACGCCTTTCTCTCTTTTACTTTTCTCTCTTTTACTTGTTTCAGTCATTCGACTGCGGCCATGCTGGAGCACCGACTTTAGTCGAGCAAATTGACCCCAGGACTTATTCTGTGTAAGCCTAGTACTTATTCTATCGGTCGCTTTTGCCGAACCGCTAGGTGACGGGGGCATAAACACTCCAGCATCGGTTGTCTTGTGATGTTGGGGGGACAAACACAAACACACAAACACACACACGCATTTATATACATATACATATATACGACGGGCTTCTTTCAGTTTCCGTCTACCAAATCTACCCACAAGGCTTTGGTCGACCCGAGTCTATAGTAGAAGACACCTGCCCAAGGTGCCACGCAGTGGGACTGAACCCGGAACCATGTGGTTGGTAAGCAAGCTACTTACCACACAGCTTTGACAGACTAGCGCGGCACTTGGACTAAACACATACAGCATCTTACATATTCGTCACCGTTTCTAATTTAATCAGTAAATTTCGAATTTACGTAATCCTTTGAATATGAAGATAAATTCAGGAATAAAGGATTTCTCCGAAACTGAAATGTCAACAAAGAAAAGAGAGTCATGATTGCCTGGAGTACAATGTCGTACGTATTTGTTTCTGCCTCTATAGGCTGCATTAGCACAGCAATTGTTCTACTTTGTTCCGGCAGATGAGATACTTAATCATATGCAAAAAAAAAAAAAAAAAAAAATTAACAGAGGAAAAAGTATTTATGACCAAAGTAATTTGCATAATTTGAACGAAAAGGAGCTAAGAGAAATAACTCAGGATATTGAATATGGTCGATAATGAAAAATAAAAGGTGTATTAAATGCCATACAAGGTTGCTGATTTCTGGAAATGATCTCGGGAAGTGCAAACAAATGCCTTGTGGCAATTGTAATCAACACTTAATGAGAAGTAGAGATGGCTTATAGAGAAGAAAGTGAACCAAAGAAAAAAGAGAGGAGGACGTAAGAAGAATGGGGAAGGGTGAAAACAATACCTCCGCCTTAGCGAAGGCGAAGGTAATAAGTACCAGCGGTTTAATGGAATCTGATTCCATTAATTCTATATATTTTTCACGACATATCTTGGGAGCACTTTACCGATTTAGGTAATTAAAATGCAAGGAAGATAA
>NC_068991.1:45951051-45955831 GCF_001194135.2 Octopus bimaculoides | reverse complement strand
TATATATATATATATATATATACATATATATATATACATATATACGACAGGCTGCTTTCAGTTTCCGTCTACCAAATCCACTCACAAGGCTTTGGTCGTCCCGAGGCTATAGTAGAAGACCCTTGTCCAAGGTGCCACGCAGTGGGAATGAACCCGGAACCATGTGGTTGGTAAGCAAGCTACTTACCACACAGCCACTCCTGCGCCTATCGATAAAATAAGTAAAAGTTGAACAACGGGATCAATGCACCGGTTTCCTAACTCCCTCAAAAATATTACTGGCCTTGTGCTAAATTTACAAAGAAATAGGTGAGGCGGACGACGTGGAGGAGGATAAAGATGAGAGGGTTAGACAAGTAAATAGAATAATGGCAATTCAATGAGGTAGAAGGAGGAATAGGATGAGTAGGAATAGGATGAGTAGGAATAGGATGAGTAGGAATAGGAAGATGTGTGGGGGACGGGACAAGGGAGATTACTACGGCACGATGCAGAATAGATCGGTGGATTATGTTAATGATATGCGTCGTAATAAATGGCGATTAGGGTCTGTAGTTAGATTGGATGTGATATATTAATACATAAGGGGAATTAATCAGTGGAGATTAGGGCCTGTGGATTAAGCTAGAGTGACAAAAAGAGAAAAGTTACAAAACGAAAAAGAAAAGGAGGACGGGAGGGGGAACGAGGAGAATAAAGCAGAGAGAAGGATTGATGATGATGAAGATGATGGTGGTGGTGGTGGTGGTGGTGGTGGATTTTGGTGGTGGTGGTTGTGACGACGACGACGACGACGACGAAGAAGAAGAAGAAGAAGAAGAAGAAGAAGAAGAAGAAGAAGAAGAAGAAGAAGAAGAAGAAGAAGAAGAAGAAGAAGAAGAAGAAGAAGAAGAAGAAGAAGAAGAAGAAGAAGAAGAAGAAGAAGAAGAAACAAATGAGGTGATGACTTGGAAGATAAAGAGGTTGATAATGAGAATATTACTTTGGCTGTTCGCGACGGGGACAAAATGGAAGATTGTTATTTTATTTATTATTATTATACTTTTTAGCTTTTGCCAAAAGCATTAAGAAAGTGGTTTTAACCGGTAATAGAAACGATGTCGACTTCTTGGATCGCGACATCCTTAGAATCACATTTCTGTAAAACTTGTAAGAGGTGTTTTTCTTTTTGAACTTACACTAGATTGATACGAATTAACTGCCACTTCCCTCTCAAATAACAAAAACAATCATCATCATCATCATCCTCATCATCATCGTCGTCGTCGTCGTTATTATTATTATTATTATTATTATTATTATTATTATTATTATTATTATTATTATTATTATTATTATTCCGCCGAGATCGACTTTGACTTTCATCCTTACGGGGTCGATAGATTAAGTACCAGTGAAACACTGATGTCGATGTAATCGACTAGTTCCTTCCCACCAAATTTCAGGCTTTGCGCCTATAGGAGAAAGGGATATTATTATTATTATTATTATTATTATTATTATTATTATTATTATTATTATTATTATTATTATTATTATTATTATTATTATTATTATTATTATTATTATTATTATTATTATTATTATTATTATTATTATTAAGGCGGCGAGCTAGCAGAATTGTTAGCACGCTGGACGAAATGATTAACGGTATTTCGCCCGTCGCTACGTTCTGAGTTCAAATTCCGCCGATTTGACTTTACCTTTCATGCATTCGGGGATCAATAGACTGGGAACCCAATGAAGTACTGGGGTCGATGTGATCAACTATACCCCGCCGCGAAAAATTTCAGGCATTGTGCTTATAGTAGAAAGGATAATTATTATTATTATATGTTTGACTTTTGCTTTGTATTTCTACAAGTTGACTCCAGGTCTCACTCAGAGACCTCAAGATACAAGTTAGAAGTTCAAGTTGGTGTTATGCCTAGGGTGTCATATATTTGGTTTTGCGAGAGAATGTTTAAGAAAATATAAGAAAATTATAAGTTTGTTTTAAATTTTGAGATTACATAGACAGCATTATACGTAGGATATGGACAGTTCCCATATGAATTTCTGAAGTGAGAGATTCATTGTCACTGTTCAAAGTCAGTGTGGTTCTCCATGATCTCATACTTACAGACAAAAAGTTTCGCAGAGTAGGAGCTATTTTATACATTTCCAAACAGTTCTTTATCCAGCTATGTGGTATACTATCAAAAGCTTTTTTATAGTCTATCCAGGTTATCGGCAAGTTTTGTGTCGTTTGTGACAATCTTCCAAGATCATCTTATTGGTGAGTAGCTGATCTTTACAACCATAGGACCCACATTTACATCCTTTTTGCTCATAAAGGAATATGCCACTTTCTATTAAAAAACTATAGGTATATTCAGTCAAGACAGATGTTAGCATTCTATACATTGCGGTTAAGCTGGTTATGGGTCTATAATTTTAGGGTTCATTTGTTCCTTCATTTTTTGGAAGTAGGAATGTTACACCATTAACTAGCCAAGAGGGAATCATACTAGGTTGTTGCAAAACGTTGTAAAGTTTTGCTAGCACTTCACGGCACCCCGGGAAGGCATTCAACCAGAAGTTAGGAATGTTATCCTTTTCTGGAGGCTTCCTTACATCCTCTACCTTGATACCCTCCCACTTTTGTTTTTCTAAGGAGTCTAAGTAGATATTATATCAATCCAAGGGACCTTTTTATTGTGTGATTTTTCATCTTCCTAAATTTTATTCCAAAATTCCTGCACTTCTTCTTTTTATGGGACAGACTTTACTGTAACTGGTATTTTCCCTATCTTCCTGCAAAATTTTTTTGATTTATTTTTGAACATGTTGTTGTCCTTGAAGAATCTAACGCACTTTTCATACTTTGCTATGCGGGCAGCTTTAGCACATACCTTTTGCTTAATAGTTTCTATGGTAGTATCGATGTCAAATATGGTTTTCATATTATATTTTTTCTTTAATTTTCGGATTTTTGTTGGTTTGATAGTATAGTCAAGCTTTAAGTATTTTAAACATTTTATATCAGACCTTTGATTCCTGTTTTACTGGGATGGACACTCCTGGCCATTCCATGGTTTAAAAAAATCATATATTTTTATAATTAAATATTAAGAATTGTATTAAAAGAATTGTTAAAATATTTCGCGCATTGTAGAAATATAACCAATTTACTGCAGAGAATAAATCTTAATAAAATCTTATACGGGTCCCCTAGAGTCTTATGGACTCTGGTTGAAAGCCACTGCTCTAAATCATTCGCTTGATGTTACGACTGCTTATGGCAGATGCTTAGGAATAATAATAAGTTAGCGGTCAAATACTCAATGTAGTGAGCTTCAAATATCAAATTAAAAATACTTATGCAGTGAGGAAATAACAATACTAACTTCAACGACTCAGATTAATTATTCAGAAAAGTCACCCACATTAGAATGAAGTTAGTATTAAGGTATTTTATGCAGACTACTTAGGTATTTTTATATTAAGTAGAAATACCCAAGTAGTCTGGAAAAGGCGCCATAAGCTCAATGACTACAGTTATAGGCTTATGTGTCGAATTACGTCTTGTTCGATTTTATGTCATTTTTCATTTAAAGAAACAATGAAAAGAAAAAGAAAATCCTCTACTTTAAATGATTTATGCGACATTAAGTTGTTCTCAGCGAATATATTTAAAAGATATAAAGTTTAAAACCACCTAATAACCAATACTTAAGAAAAAAATACACGCGAAAATTTGCACAAACCGGTTATTAAAACATGTATATATGCTAATAAAGTTTTTAACATATTTTTTCGTGTCATGTCGTTTTCGACTTAAGTTGCATATCTTAGAACCAATTGCCAACGTAAGTTGAGGCCTGCCTATACAGACAGGATCTCCATCGTTCAAGTCTCACCATGCATGTATAGAACTGGGTAAGATCATTATTTTTTTTTTTGCTTTGAGGAAAACCAGTAGTTAATCGTGCATGTAATCCTTCCTTTGCCATGTTATCGAAGTTTAACTATGGGGAAAACCGCTGATTTGGCTTGATAAGCTTAGCACTAATGACCTCGCCGGAGGACTCAAAAGCCCGGAACAAATATCATAAAACAACTTACTCGACTTCCCAACCTTTCCGCTAATCCACCACCATGGATTGGTACTTTTTTTTTATCGAGCTCGAAAGTATCAAAAGGTAAAGTTAACTTCGGATTGATTTGAACTCAGGACAAAACGAGTCGGAACCTGTCACAGGGAAATTCTGTCCAACGCTCTAATCGCCGTTTAACTTACTTTGTCAGGCACGAGAGACTACTTAAGATATGTCTCCGCCTTATTACACCGCTTCGGAGAAAAATAGATTTCGTCGACTAGAAGTAGTGTTGAAGGAGTCAGTAAACTGATGAGCCGTAAAAGGTGAAGGTAAAGATCTCCTTCGGTCATGAATGACCATGGGATTGCACCTAGGAATTTCCCCGCCAAAGTACAAGTCCAAGCAAGGTTGTTTATGGAAGACCAGCAGTCGCCCATACATACCAGCCTTCCCTCTCTTCACCACTGATGTTATCCAAGGGCAAAGCAAGGGATTGTACAGCTTGGCACTAGTGACGTCGCAACTCATTTCTACAGCTGAGTGAACTGGAGCAACGTGAAATAAAGTGCCTTGTTAAAGAACACAATACACAGCCCAGTCCGGGAATCTTACTCACTATCTCATGATTGTGAGTATGACGCTGAAATAAAGTGTCTTGGGCCGTATTGTATATGTATAAGCGTGAAAAATTGAGTATA
>NC_068991.1:45942439-45950459 GCF_001194135.2 Octopus bimaculoides | reverse complement strand
ATATATATATATATATATATATATATATATATATATAAAGTAATGGTTTGTTACTAACTTAATGTGGCAGTCCCAGGAAGAATGGTACTGCTATTTTTAGCTCCAGGAAACGTCTTTTCCAGTTGGCTACGTGACACAAGCGTTCTGTGTCCTTAAATTTTCTAACAGGGGAGATAAGCACCTCCACCCAGCAAAGTCAGCATTCAGAGACTATACTCACGAAATACACCTATATCATCGCCATCATTATCAAAGACACCGATATCAACTATTCAACCAACACCAGCAAATCGACCCCAAGACTTATTCTTTGTAAGCCTAGTTCTTATTCTATCGGGTTCTTTTGGCAGACTACTAAGTTACGGGGACGCAAACACACCACCATCGGTTGTCAAGCGACGTTGGGGGGACAAACAGACGCACAAACATATACACACACATACATATATACATACATATATACGACGGGCTTCTTTCAGTTTCCGTCTACCAAATCCACTCACAAGGCTTTGGTCGGCTCGAGGCCCGAGGTGCCAGGCTGTGGGAATGAACCCGGAACAATGTGGTTGGTAAGCAAGCTACTTACCACACAGCCACTCATGCACCTATATGTTTAAGGAAAATACAAAATCGTTATGGTCGGTTTGTCTTTGATGATACATCTGTTCGATTAGGAGTGGTCTGTGATTAAACAGCACACCATCGATACTGCTGACACCACCGTCGCCGCCGCCGCAGCCAACACCACCACCACCACCACTAGCAACAACAACAACAACTACTACTACTACTACTACTACTACTACTACTACTACTACTACTACTAACAACAACAACAACAACAACAACAACAGCAGCAGCAGCAAAAACATTAATTATTACGACAGCCACTAATACAAATACACATATAATTATTAATGATGATGGCCGCTCCCGTCCACAATGATGTAACTATTGAATTGATTGAACAACAGGACGAACTATTTATTGAATTAGCGTGCAAGTGGTTGCGTATACCGTAGATACGTGTTACCCTTAGAGTAATTCAACGTCACAATATGCTAAAAGGCTGGACCTTTAAATTACAAGTTCAATCAATCCGACGGCCCTCGGCAAAGTTTCTGTCCTACCACTAACCAGGATTTGTAAGACTACTGAAGCCACTGAGAGTTCGCCTTGTATGTTTGTGTTGTGACCATTTCTTATATGCTGTAAAGTTATCTTCTCCAGTCATGTCGACTGATAAGGGTCGGTTTCCTGGTTTCCATGTCATGTAAATTCCCCACCTGGACGGGATGATGGTCCGTCGCAGGTTTACTCATTTTTGCCTGCTGAGTGGACTGGAGCAACGTGAAATGAAATGCTTTGTTCAAGAACACAACGCGTTACCCGATCCAGGAATTGAAACCACAATCTTAGGATCATGAGCCCGCTTATATGCTGTAGGCAAGGAAAACAAAAAAATAGACTAGATAGTGAGCAAAGGCTAATACATCAAGATTACAACATTACGTTCTACAATCAACCACAATACGACAGAATGTGCCGTCTGCTTCGCTATCAGTGAACTAAAACATGTCTCAGGCATATATATATGCATATAGCATATATATATATATATATATATATATATATATATATATAAAGACTGAATCGTCACGGCTGAAATGGTTTTAATTTATAAGTTTGCTCGATGATGGCTGATATGGGGTTAAACAACAATAGCAACACCAGCAACAGTTGATAGCAACTGTAAGTTTTAAACCACAGTGACATGTCAGATCACCACACTTTATTATCACGATGTTATCACTAATTCCCTTTTTTCTGTATTCTATATTTTCATTTGTAATCTCTGTAGAGTTTTGTGTTGTCTTAAAGATCTCACAATTTGTCCTATGTAATTTTCTCCACATCCTGAATATATATTTGTATAGATTAAGTTTATGAGGGCTTAGTTTTCGGTAAGCTACACTAAAAAAAGGGGAAGGTCTTCTTCTTCTTCTTCTTCTTCTTCTTCTTCTTCTTCGTAGCCAGGTGCAATGAGGTACTCTGGGTAAATGTTGAACATTTAAAAGAAATTTCTTATACAAGTGGTGGTGGAGGAAGAGAAGGAGAAGAAGAAGAAGAAGAAGAAGAAGAAGAAGAAGAAGAAGAAGAAGAAGAAGAAGAAGAAGAAGAAGAAGAAGAAGAAGAAGAAGAAGAAGAAGAAGAAGAAGAAGAAGAAGAAATGTAATGAAATGGAAACTATCTAACTATGAAACGATCAACAAAGACTTTAAAAGAATTAAGATTAATTCAAAAGCATTAATTTAAATGAATTAAGATCAAGGGAACTCAAGATGGGCGGGTGGAAGCGATTCTCAAACCAGATATCTTAGCTCAACATTTACAACATAGATATCTTAGCCCGACATTTACAATATATACCATTTGTAAGGGTTTATACAAAAATAAAACACCTTCCATTTTAAAGCTTGATTAACTATTTGGGATAATGAATGCTAAGAATATTTCCTTTTCGTTCTTCACTCGTTTATTACTGTCCTTATTAAAACTCATATCCATTGTCCGGAAATCTTTCGTCACACATCTCTGACCTCTGCAGCAACACTTTCCGTCCTCGTGTATGCTGCTGATCCGCTTAATCCATTCTGTTCGTATATGGGCATGCGTTTGCGTCTGTATTTGTATGTGTGCGTGTGTGTGTGTGTGTACATGTATGTGCGTGTACATGTATGTGTGTACATGTGTGTGTGTGTGTGTCATTGTTCTTAGTAGCACTATGACCCACCCCTCATCTCGTCCCCTCCCCGTTGCTACTGTTGCTGCCCTTCACTCCGACTTTTGGTACCGTTCCTGTATCTCTCTGTGTTTGTGTGTCCGCCCACGTTGTTGCCATCGTGGTAGCTGTTGTTGTTGTTGCCGTATCTGTATTCGTTATTTACTTTCGTTCTGCTGAGATGGGGCTTGTTTGCATAAACCATTGCTTTAAGATAACCCAAAACAAAGGAGAGAAAATATCGAGGGCTGCCAAACATAAAACTATATATATATATATATATATATATATATATATATATGCCTTTCGCCCTTTCCAGACTCAATAAAATAAAGTACCAACGAAGTGCTGAAATCTTGTGTCTTATTTAAAAATAATTGCTATCGTTGTTGTTTCTGTTATTGTTCTTGCTAAAGTGACGAGCTAGCAAAATCATTAGATAATCGGAATAGATGCATTGCAGTATTTCTTCCGGCTGTGTATATTTTGTGTCCAAATCGCACCGGGATTAAAATTGCATTTCATCATTTCAGGAGCCATAAAATAAAGTACCAGTTAAGAACTGTGGTCGTGCAACTGATTACCCCAACCCCGACACTTACTCAAAATTGCTAGCTTTGTACCTCAACTAGAAACAGCTACTGTTGTTGTTGTTGTTGTTGTTGTTGTTGTTGTTGTTGTTACTGTTGTTAATGCTTAAAAACATCGTCAATATTTCCAATGGTAATGCTTCCTTCTATTTATTTTGTTTGTTTTACACTTCAACATTTGCTAATGTTGTTGTCGTTGTGCTATTGTCGTCCATGTTGCAGTTTTCTGTTTCTTCCCATTGTTATAATAGTAAAATGTAATTCGCCATAATAATAATAATAATAATAATAATAATAATAATAATAATAATAATAATAACAATAATTAATAATAATGATAATGGTTTTGTTATAAGCTGTTATGTTGTGTTGTGTAATAATGGGTAATGACCGCGTTCAATAACAATGTTCTACTTCAAGTCTCCTTGTTGCTATCGGTTTGTTCTTGTCCTTATGACGTTGTCGTTTGTATAATCTAATGGTTTAATGCATTAATACGGTTAATCATTTCTGTGGTTAATTGTTGCACTAATTATTCTGGTTATTGGTTGCAGCACCAGCAACAACAGCAGCAGAAGAAAAAAACAGCTGCAGTAATAGCAGTCGACATTGTTCGCGTTTTAGTTTGTGTTGTTGTTGTTGTTGCGTATATAATATCTGTAGTGAGTGGTGTTTCCACATGTGTTTCCACTTTAATTTGTTATTATAACTAGTGAATCTTGTAATTGATACTTTAATGAGTGTGCATATAGGTGTGTGAGCGTATATACCACAGAAGCGTAGCTGTGTGGTAGATAGTTTGCTTACCGACCACATCGTTCCTAGGTCAGTCCCACTGCGTGGTACCTTGGGCAAGTGTCTTCTACGGCTCCAGGCCGACCAAAGCCATGTGAGTGGATTTAGTAAACAGGATCTAAAAGAAGCTCCCCTCCTACCATATGTGTGTGTATATATATATATATATATATACGTGTATGTATGTATGTATGTATGTATGTATATGTATGTATATATATATGTGTGTGTATATATAAATGTATATATATATATAATATATATATACACACACACACTTAACAGGACATAACAACAAGTGTCTTTCGACTAAGGACGAATTAAATTAAGCTGGCGTGTGTGGAAGTAAAGCCTTACGGCAGAGACATACGATTTAACCGGCACAGGAAGGAATATAAATGATGCACGGATGGCAGTCGAACCAAGAAAGAAAGGTCAGGCCTGGCCGAACACCGGTCACGAGAGGAGAGAAGAGAGAGAGAGGTAGAGGCAGCGGGATAGAAGAATTAAGGAGGGGCGAGCAAAAGAATGAATGAGACGCAGTGAAGTAAAAGAGGAGGGAAAGTGAGCATGAAGAGAAGGCCAGGAAATGTGAGAGACAGGGAACGAAGTGTGAAAGGGCTGATAGAAAGAAGGAAAGAATGAAAGAATAGAATAATAGATTCGTACCAAATTTAAATATATATACTTACATATAAGTGACCAAAGTGTACGTACGCCGCTATATTTTATATATAAAAATACAAAAATGGGACAAGAACGCATATATATATATATATATATATATATATATATATATATAATCCAAAAAACGGAACAAGAACGTTACGGATGACAATGAAAACATACGGACAGATGGACGATTCGAAGACGAACAGGAAAACCAGGACGGAAAATTCGTGGCTTCCTACTTATCTGTGAAGCTTTTAATCGTCATTACAGTTTCGGCCTATTTATTATAGGCACATGCTTATTTAGAGTATCTTGCGTTGTGAGGCAAGTAAGACAGAGAAAGCTTCCTTATGCACGTCACGTCACACTTCTCAGTTTTTTCTGCTTCTGTCTGACTGGCCTTTGTGCATGTTAAGCTTTCTTCACGTGAACACACGCATGCCCAGACGTTGGGTTATATTTGAGGTGGAGCGGAACGACTGAATGTCTGTTCCTTGAGAGATTATCTCCCTCAGGCTATTTTTTTTTTTTGTAATTGATATGTTAATCCTGTAGAAATTACTCCCTTAAACCATTCATAATTTTTGGAAGTGCAATAAGTACATGTTGGAAAAGGGCCAGTAGCTCCCTTCGGGGGCCTGCTAGGTACTCGGGACCATTTCCATTTGTCTTCCCCGTAGAATTTTACACTAGAACTAGCTTTTCGTTTTTATATCGACGCTGTAGTTTTTCTTCCTATAGGCGGACACACACACACACAAGTCAGGTAATCATCCCCTCACAACATGAGGCAACAATAAAATTTTGAATTTAAAATAATTTAAATTACGAGGAAAAGGATGCATAGAATTCAAATTTTTTCTTTTTATTTAATTCGAACTTCTTACAATTTCTAGTGGATAGCAATTATGTATAGAACAATTTCATTTTTCATAGAAGTTACCAATATGACATAACCTGTCACTTATCAATTAAATATTTTTTGCGAAGTTTTTATTAACGATGAAAATAATTACAATTTGGAGGAGATTCATGGAATGTGGGTGTTTTGTTTTTGTGTTTTGTTTTATTTTTCTTCATAGAACTTTTGTAATTTAAGAGAGAAAAGAAAGAACGTTCTTGGTGTTTACATACAAAATAATAAATCCTTCCAGGGGAATTCTATTTTATGAAAATATCTTATATCAGCCAATAATTTCAGCCTTATTCACAAACCGTTTTCTAATATATTCTTTGAGGTGTAGACAATCGTCTCAAGCTGCTATTTTCTTGGGTCACATACAAGGGGGTACCGAAGAGAAACTGGAATTTTGCAATATTATTTTATTCACTTAGTTTTATATGCTTACTTTTATTGCCTTCAAAGTATTCATCATTTGAAGCTATGCATCAGTCCAGACGCGTTTTCCACTGTTCAAAGAGTGCTGGAACTCTTGTGAAGTGATGCCTTTTAACGCCTCTGGCGTTTTCTTTTTCACCTCTTCCACGTCTGCAAAACGCTTTCCTTTAAGGACTTTTTTCATTTGTGGGAACAAACAAATGTCGAAAGAGGTCCGGATCAACTTCCAACTGCGCTTCAGTTCCCGATACGCATTCAGTTGTGACTGCTTTTGATCTTCCGTGAGCAAGCGAGGCACAAATTTTGTTGTAACTATTTTCATTCCCAATTCCTCGCTCAAAATTCGTTGGCAGGAGACCCAGGGTGCATTAGTCATATCAACAAGTTTGTCGATTGTTCGGTGACGGTCCTCCAAGATCAGTTCATGAATTTTTGTGATATTTACATTCGTTCTGGAAGTCGACGGTTGCCGTGAACGAGTTTGGTCTTCAAGCGACAAGTGACCATTCTTAAAGCGTGAAAACCACTCGTAAACTTGTTTTGTTCATGGCAGCATCCTTGTAAGCTATTTGAAGCATGACAACTGTTTCGGCTGCCGTTTCACCCAGGAGAAAAGAGAATTTCACTGAAGCACACTGTTTCTTCGTTTCAGACATCGGAAAAGTCGACGAACAGAGAGAAGCAATGCGAAACAAAGACGCACTATCTAGCGGTATGATTGCACTCGACGACGCCAGTCAGCAGAATGATACCTGAGGGTCTAGCGGTGAAAGCCTGCACTACAACGGGTTTGTCTCACAGAGAATGTTTCCGGTTACTTCTGGGTACCTTCTCGTATGTTAGGGTATGGATAAAGCCTATAAACCAATCCTGCTATAAATGAAACAAAAGCTGGAAATAATTTTTTTCTGTGTCCCCCCCCCTGTTTTTCTTTTCGTTTCGGTTTCTTTTTTTTCCTGTTTTTTCCTCCTCTTTCTCTGATACATCCACCACGCTAGGCTCAGTGTGAAATGATAATTCTATTGAAAAATATTTGAAAATAGATATTTAAAGATGCTTTCTAATATTTTTTAACGTTCTTGTATGTTTAGCCAATCCTGATTAATTTGCTGTCCTATGATAAGAAATATTCCATGACCATCCAGTCTCATATTCAATCAGCGTGTGTCTGATATTACCGTTATCCAATTTAGTCTCAGATATTACCTTAAGAAGATACAATAGGATTTAAAGGGGAATTTAACTACTATTTCTAGAATATCAAATGAACTAGTAAAGGCACCATGTTGCTTAAACCCACCAGATCAGCCCTGGTAGAGCAGATCTCTGATTAAAGACGTTCCAATCATAACCATCTCATCTTTTGCATATCCAGGAATATATTCAGTACATATTTTCGTTTTTTAAGACGCTGGATCAATGTTTTCGCTGTTTTGGTGGTAGTGGTTAGTTATGTATTGTGGAGGCACAATGGCCCAGTGGTTAGGCCAGCAGACTCGCGGTCATAGGATCACGGTTTCGATTCTCAGACCGGGCGTTGTGAGTGTTTATTGAGCGAAAACACCTAAGGCTCCACGAGGCTCCGGCAGGGGATGGTGGCGAACTCTGGTGTATTCTTTCACCACAACTTTCTCTCACTCTTACTTTCTGTTTCTGTTGTATCTGTAATTCAAAGGGTCAGCCTTGTCACACTGTGTTACGCTGAATATCCCCGAGAACTACGTTAAAGGGTACACGTGTCTGTGGAGTGCTCAGCCACTTGCACGTTAATTTCACGAGCAGGCTGTTCCGTTGATCGGATCAAATGGAACCCTCGACGTCATAAGCGACGGAGTGCCAACA
>NC_068991.1:45937326-45942429 GCF_001194135.2 Octopus bimaculoides | reverse complement strand
TATTCTTTCACCACAACTTTCTCTCACTCTTACTTTCTGTTTCTGTTGTATCTGTAATTCAAAGGGTCAGCCTTGTCACACTGTGTTACGCTGAATATCCCCGAGAACTACGTTAAAGGGTACACGTGTCTGTGGAGTGCTCAGCCACTTGCACGTTAATTTCACGAGCAGGCTGTTCCGTTGATCGGATCAAATGGAACCCTCGACGTCATAAGCGACGGAGTGCCAACAAGAGTTATGTATTGTAGCTGCTGGTAGTGTTTAGCTCCAGGATAATTCTGTGTTGCAGAATTCTGTCATTGTTTTTGTTGTTTAGTCTCAGGTCTACCATAACTCAAAACAATGGAAGGTCTCTGTCTTCTTTTCCGACAACGAATCAAAGAAACACACTGTTTAATATGTAAATTCCTATTGTAACTATCCCATCTTTTTGTATACTAGAAACTAAATTATCCTATGCGTCTAAATTAAGACTATAAAACGTTATTTGATTGTTCTTATTGGTTCTTATTTCTCGCACGTCTAGGGACTTTTGTTATTAAGTTGTTCGTATTTTGTTTTTACGGTTAACATTGCTGTTGAGATACCGATGTTGTTATTGTTGTCGTGATACAGGTATTGTTATCGTCGTTGTGTTATTAGTGTCCAAACATTGTTGTTATTGTTGCTATTATTGTTGTATTACTGCTGACGAGATAGGCGATTTTTGTTATAGTTATTGTTACTGGTGGTGTGATATCGATGTTGTCGTTATTGCTATTGTGTTATTGGTTTCATCATATTGGTATTATTAATATTGTCGTTCTTGTGTTACTACAGACGTGATATTATGTATTGTTATTATTATTATTGTTCTTGCTGTTGTTGCTGTTATTGTTGTGTTACTGCAGCTGTATTTTCTGCTGCTCGCCATTGTTTGCGTTTTGCCATTGCGGTTAATATTGCTGTTATCGTCTTTTTTATTATATTTTACTTCGTTTCATTTTATTTTTATATCATTGCTAATTTGATGTTGCTGAAGCGGAAAGTGAAAGTGAAAGTAGAAAGGGGTAGACAGGAGTCCCGTCATCGAATGTATTTTATGAAGGGTGGGCGTGCGTGAATGGCAGGCATGACGTGGGTGAAAAACTCGACCCCTCGATTTCGCTTGCAGGCTATATTGGGTAGTGAAGGAAGGCATTAACCATTACTGGAAGACGGTCTAGGTTTTTTTTCCCAGGATGCTCTTGATTTGCTCAGTGTGATATACCCATTTAGGGATTCATTTATTCATTCATGGACATGTTTTATATTACTATAGTTTTATTTAATCGTTATTTAAAATATAAATAAAAACAAAATAAAGGACCGTTTTTATAGAAACGAGTTTTAAAATTTAACGTTTTATTTTTGTTTTCTATTTGCAACGTGTTTCCGTCTATCAAATGTCTGTTTCGGTGTCCTTATGGTAAATAAAGGAAAATTAATATCTATTATTATTATTATTATTATTATTATTATTATTATTATTATTATTATTATTATTATTAATTTTGAATATTCCTCTTCTTCTTCTTCTTCTTCTTCTTCTTCTTCTTCTTCTTCTTCTTCTTCTTCTTCTTCTTCTTCTTCTTCTTCTTCTTCTTCTTCTTATTATTATTATTATTATTATTATTATTATTATTATTATTATTATTATTATTATTATTATTATCATCATCCTCATCATCATCATCATCATCATCATCATCATCATTATTATTATTATTATTATTATTATTATTATTATTATCATCCTCATCATCATCATCATCATCATCATCATCATTATTATTATTATTATTATTATTATTATTATTATTATTATTATTATTAATGTCTGTCTCCAAAATTTGAAACCATTATTATTATTGATGTTGTTGCTGTTATATTTCTTTTGTTATCGTCATCCTCATCGGCTTCATCACCATCATCTTCGACCTTATCTTCGTCGTCGTCGTTGTCGTCATCATCATCATCATCATATTCATCAAATTCATCACATCCATCAGACTGGTTTGTACGTCGGGAAAATGCTTTGGGATATTCATTCTGGTTCTTTAACTTCTGAGTTCAAATCCTGCCGAGGCCAAAATCGTCTTTCATTCTTTCGGGGGTCGATAAACTAAAATACCACTCAAAGACTGGTGGGGCCCAAGATAATCGACTAACTCCGTCTTCCCAAAATATCTCCCCTTGTCCCACGTTTTCAAACCATTATTAACTGGCATTTCTTCCGGCTTTTTAAGTTCTGAATTCAAATTCCACCGAGGTTGACTTTGCCTTTCATCATCTCGGGATCGATAAAATAAGTACCCGTTGAGGATTGTCCCCCTACCACAAAATAATTCGGGCCTTGTACCTTTAGTAGAAAGGACTTTTATAATGATAATCATAATAATAATAATAATAATAATAATAATAATAATAATAATAATAATAATAATAATAATAATAATTATTATTATTATTATTATTATTATTATTATTATTATTATTATTATTATTATTATTATTATTATTATTATTATTATTATTATTATTATTATTATTATTATTATTATTATCGTCGTTGTTGTTGTTGTTGTAGAGAGGGCGGTTAGACGAGAATTTACCAAATGCTGGAAACTATTACAATTTTTTAAGAAGGTTGACACGTAAAAATCAGTAGAACTTCGGGCAAAATAAATCGGTGTTTATTTAGCTACACGACTTTTGTGGTCTTGTGTTTCAAATCCCAACTATGACGGCTTTCTTTGGGTCTTTCATTTTCTTAGGGTTCAATAAAATAAAGAACCAGTCAAGTACTGACGCAGTTTCAATCGATTATACGCTCTCGTCACCTCGCTGACATAATTTATGGTTTCGTATTTATTTGTTTATTACCGTTCATATTGTATGTATATGTTGCTGTCACTGTTGTTGCTGTTTCTTACGTTGTTCTTGTTAAACAGCGGCAGTGGTTATTGTTGTGTGGGAGCTTAGAAAACGAAATCAATGGCAACGGTTTAACAATGATTAATCCACATTGACACTTTGTGTTCTGATCTATTTTTAAAGATACATGCACACACACACACACACACACACACACATACGTGCGTGTGTGTTTGTGTGTGTGATTGATGTGTTGAATTGTTGATTTTGCTAGCGAAATGGTTACGAGGTGTATGTGTGAGATGGGATTACGGCCCGCTGTTCTTGAAAGAGCTCGTGGGTTGAGGAGTGGAAGGAAGCCGTGGTTGGGAAGCTGATGGCTATCGAAGCTCGTTTACAAGATTGTTTCGTCCCGTTGCAGCTGCTTGAGAATTTTGTACTTAAAAGTGAAAAGGGGGAAACTCTATTTCCCTATTTTCCTTTCAACTCTCTCACTCTCTCTCTCTCTCTCTTTCCTCCCCCTCATCCCACCTTTCCCTTTTTCTTTCTTTCTTTTCTTCGTCATAATCTCGCTCTCACCATTTCCCCTTTTTCTTTTTCGTTCCACTCTTTTGTATTCTTGTTAATATATCTTCACCTTTCTATCTCATCATTTTCCTTCTTTTGATTTTCAACTCTTTCTCTATTCTGTCTGTTCCCACGCTTAGATCTACACCATTTCGCCTACAAGCTTAGAGTCATTCACTTTTTCTCTCTCTCTCCTCCCTCCATCGCATCCAATCCTATCCCATCTATCTATCTATCTATCTATCTATCTATCTATCTATCTATCTATCTATCTATCTTTATCTACCTGCCTATCTGTCAGTCTGTCTGTCTGCTTGGTTACCTGTCTATTTATCTATGTACCAACCTATCTACTAAACTACCCGTCTTTATCTATCTATCTATCTATCTATCTATCTATCTATCTATCTATCTATCTATTTGTCTGTCTGTCAATCTATCTATATATTCATATATTTGTGTGTGTATGTCTGTCTGTCTCTGTCTCTCTCTCTCCCTCTCCCTCACTCTCTTAGTTTAACTCGCCATCTTTAATACTCCCAAATATCTCTTTTACTATCCGTCTTGTTTCTCTTTACCTTTTCCAGTTTTTCTTATTATTTTTTCTTTGGCTTTCTCTCTTTCTCATTATTTCATACACACCCTCTCTCTCTCTCTTCCTTCCTTCTGTTCTTTCCTTTTCTTTCTCCTACACTGTTTTTCCTTCCTTTCTCCTTCTTTCCTTTCGTTTCTGCTTTATTACCAACACTCAACCCTTCCAAGCTCCACCACTAACACAATATCAATAACCCCACCACCACCACCACCACCACCACCACTATAAACATCATCACCGTGATCATCATCGTTGTCGTCATCACTATCGTCATTATCGACACCACTACCGTTACCACCAGAACATAACCATCATAACCACAATAGCCGCCACTACCACAACCATCACAACCACCACTACTACAACCGCAACTACCAGCACAGCCATAACTACAACCACAATCACAACCACCACAACCACAACTACCAGCATAACCACTACCACCACAGCTACAACCATGAACATAACTGCTACCACCACAATCACCACTTTAACTACTACCACCACAACTCCCACCATAACTACCGCTACAGCAACTACCACTACAACAATCACCACCACTACCATAACTACAACTCCTACTCCAACTATCACACAACTGTTATCTAACACAATAAAGTTCACTTCCCGCTAACACCACTTCTGCAGCAACAACAACAACAACAGCAGAAGCAGCAGCAGCAGCAGCAGCAGAAGCAGCAACAACAGTAGCAGCAGTAGCAACAGTGGCAGCAGCAGCAGCAACAATAGCAGCAGCAGCAGCAGCAATGACCACAATCACCAGCTTTACGAACCAATATCACCGCCATCTTCTCTGATATTTTGCCCCACACCACCACCACCACCACCGACAACAACAACAACAACAACAACAACAACACCAACAACAACAACAACAACAAAACAACATCTCAACCATCCCCACCACGGCATCTACCGCCGTTAATATTGTGAACTAATTGATCCTGTGAATAACTTTCATTATCACGTTGGGTAAACGACCCTATCCAAAGATGGGCCTTCACCCTTCCCAACCTCCTTCGTCT
>NC_068991.1:45932590-45936827 GCF_001194135.2 Octopus bimaculoides | reverse complement strand
ATATATACATATATATATATATATACACATACACATATACATGCGTGTATTTAAATATATACATGTTGGGTATGTTTATCACATTGCATATATATATGCAAGTGAATATGTACTACATATGTGTATGCGTATTCTATGTTTATATATGCATAATTATATACAAGCGTACTTATATGTGTCTATGCTTGTGTAAATATATATATGTGTGTTTGTGTGCATTTATATATGTATGCATATGAGTATCTATCTGTCTGCCTACCAATCTATCTATCTATCTATCTATCTATCTATCTATCTATCTATCTATCTATCCCTTTGTCACTAAGAATCTAACTATCTATATTTGTGTGCGTATGTATATATATATATATATATATATATATATATATATATATACGTAAATACTACATATATATATATATACATTATATACATTATATATACACACATATATATATATATATATACATATATATACATATATATACATACATATATATACATACATACATATACATATATGCATATATATATATATGTACATACATACATATACATATACATATGTATATATATATATATGTATATAAATATATATATATATACAAACATATACATACAGGTGCAAAACAAGGTGGAAAAATAATACTCGAATACCAATGTCTTCATCACAAATGTCCAACGAACGGGAAACTCTGAGTAACAGTTTTTGTGGTAATTTTGCAGCTTTAATAGAAGCATGTATGTATGTATATATATATATATATATATATCATCATCCTCGAAATAAGCAACAAGATATCAAGTAGTAATGCAGTACGGCCGTTTGAAGCGGCTCCATTTAATTGAACAATGCAATCATTGTATCATTTTAAATGCAGTGCCATCTTCAGCAGCACAAAGAAATAAATAGAATTTTACCCAGTCGGACACATTAATATAATTTTACCCAAATACTTTAACAGAGCAAGAAGATGGAAGAAATTCATGTTGTCGCTATTGTAGCTAAGAATAGACTACACTTCCAAGAATCGCATAAAGTCCTTTGGGATTAAACTATGACCCTCAATGGGCTTCATGAATTTCTTTCATCTCCTTGCTCTGTAACTGTTTTTGAGAAAAATTATATTAATGTGGCCAACTGGTTAAAATTCAATTTATTTATTTGCGCAGTTGATGATGGCACTGCATTTAAATTTATGCAATGATTGCATTGTTCAATTAAATGGAGCCACTCGAAACGGTCGTACTGCATCATTACTTGATATCCTGTTGCTTATTTTGATTCTATTCACCTTACTTCGAACTGCGCGGATGATACCGGACTGACTTGGCGCTTCAACTTAAGTACCTAATTCAACTGAATCTCAATTATTTCTTATATATATATACACACACACATTCAAATTATGGATGGACTCCATAATGTAGACTAAATGTAAACACAACTTTGATTTGAACCTCATGTAAATAGTGTGAAGTACACGTTGGCACATTTGGGAAAAGTATTAGATATCTGAGCAAATATAAAGGGCTTTGAAATACTCCAGATATATCTGGTATTTTATTCGTACCTAAAGTCTAAAATACAATTCCAGTAATGAGTAAAATGCTCCCTGGCGCTTGAAGAAGTCTGCTCATAGGGGCTCTGCCACTAGGTATAAACAGTTATATATCTTAGGGAACCGCCATAGCAACTACTAATGTCAAATATCACCGACTGTC
The DNA here is from genome assembly GCF_001194135.2 of Octopus bimaculoides. NCBI lineage: Eukaryota > Metazoa > Mollusca > Cephalopoda > Octopoda > Octopodidae > Octopus > Octopus bimaculoides. The sequence continues at coordinate 45,935,102 of NC_068991.1, read as the reverse complement.
GAAATATCGTAAAATCATTCTTTTCTCAATATCTAGGTCTACTATCAACAACTCAATTCTACCATAGCTAACCGAACCAGGTGTGAACCTCGTAGTAAATCCAGAACGCTCTGGTAGCAGTGAGTGGAAGAAATTAGGCCAGCTGATTTGTATCATGCCAAAGAAGTTAGTAACTTACCTACACAAGGACTTCTTACCATATGCAAAGCAAAAGCTTCTTTATCCTTATGCGTACACAATCCATTTTTGTTTTATGGAATAAACTCTTAATTTCCATCTTCACAAGCAACATATTTTTCTTTCTTTTGACCGTCAGCTTAACTATTAACTTTACATTGGCTCTTTCGAATAGTTGGAGAGGCCCAGATGTGTTAGGGAAACATTAGTTTGTTGTTTTGTCTTCTGATATCACATGCCGCTGTTGGTTTTCACCTTTATCCGATTTCTATCGTTGTAGCTTCTTTCGAGTGGTTTGTTTTTCTCTTGATTATTTGCCTTCTGTTTTAAACTTCCCTTTCAACCACAACACCGTAATATGATGCGGTACAGCAATTCATACCTTGGATGCCTAGCTAACGTCATTCTACAGAAGAAATCTTCTCTTGCAGAATGACGCTTTTGCTCCACCGCTTGTCTGCATTTTGAAGGGAGCTGGTCAATTTGTTCAACCGCATTTCAGCGGTGAGCTTGATCCCGTCGTCTTAGTTGCTGGTTGCCAGGAAGCAACAATACTGGCTAGTATTTTTCAAATTATTCCTGCTGCCCTTGATGGTGTTCCTGCAGTAACTGTTTATTTACTCTTAGAGTTATTTATTATGATTGCTTTTGTTGTTGCTCTTTCGGATAGAGCCTTTTGCTCTTCGCCATCCATCTAAAATACTTCATCCTAGATCAAGATGACTTTAAAGTGGTGTTAATGGCGAAAATTGTGGTGGTAATGTATTCTCCATTATTCGTGACGCTGAGCATTCAGCTGCTCAACCAATTAATTTCTAGTCATGAAATTAACATGTAAGTGGCAGAGTATTCCGCAGTCACGTTCTTACTTAACATTATTATCAGACCGAATGAGTGTGATACGATGAGGCAAGACTGGGGTTTCGACTTTTGAATTACAGGTAAATCCGAGACAGAACGGGAGAAGAATCAATCCCAGCATTGGATTGGTTATTTATTTAGCAACCCACCTCACATAGGATAAAAGATATAGTCGACCTCAACCGGATTTGAACTCAAACCACGAAGTGTCAGAATGAATAGCGCCGGGAATTCTATCCGATGAACAAACAATTCTTCTAATGCGCCTTCTTACATTCTTGATGACCCTCTGTTCTTTCGGCATCACGATCACCTCAAAGGATATGTTAACCCTGAGCCAGTCTGCTTCACATATGTCCGTGTTATCTTCGACTTGGAATATATGTTATGAACGTCTTCTACTCTGATGTTATTGTCCAAGTCTTGACCGTTACGAATATTTTACATCTGTAAAGAGGCACAAGCATGGACGTTTCTCACACAAGTCTGTCCATTCGAGTTATAAATTACGTCACTAACCCGAAAGATCACCTCTCCCTTTACTCCCATAGTTTATAAGTTGTCAGTCTAATTTAATGGCTTCAAAATCTCCTCTAGACGGGTTTTTAAGTCACACTGACTCGTGGGAGATGCCATCTGAACCTAATTATCTGTTTTTGCCTATTTCTACACAAAACTCTTTAGGGAATAATATTTATCTGCACTTTGTTGACGTATGGCCGTATCTCTTCAATTTTCTTTTTTTTCGTCCAACATATTCATGTCCAAACACATGCGTACGCAATCGGCTAGTGCAAATATATTCTTTATTTTCCCTGTTGTCCTTTATACTTCCGTTGCTATTTTTGCTAATGTTATTCTTGTCGTTTTCTCCGATAATATTGTTGTTATTACTGTTACTGTCGTTGCTGCTGCTACTGTTGCTGTTATGCTGTTTCTTTTGCTACAGCTGCTCCTGCTGCTTCTGCTACTGCTGTTCTTGTCGTTATTGCAAATATTTGTTATATAGTGGTCAGTTACTTGTTTCATAGAGTTTGAACTTATGCATCCTATCAATAATTTAAATACAATTTCAATTATTTACACCGGATGTCTCATGATAATAGGACGCATAACATTAGTCATGTCTGATAAACTGTCCTTAATAAAAGTGCGTGTTTCTGTCCCACCTCAAGATTGCCGTTGATATCTGTTATCTTTTAGCTGTTTCAGTTATTAGATTGCGTCAATGCAGGGGCACCACTCTGAGCAGTTTAGCCGAATAAATTGCCTCCGGTACTTCTTTCAAAGTCTGCAACTTATTCTATCGGATCTCTCCACCTCTCACCCACTGAACCGCCAAGTTATTGGGACGTAAACAAACCAACAACAGTTCTCAATTGGAGTGGAAAAGGGATAAACACAAACACAAATACATACACACACACATACACACACACACACACACACACACACACACACACACACGCACACA
>NC_068991.1:45926797-45931575 GCF_001194135.2 Octopus bimaculoides | reverse complement strand
GTGTGTGTGTGTGTGTGTGTGTGTGTGTGTGTGTGTGTGTGTGTGTGAAGAAGTGGCTGAGAGAATAAAGCTTAAGATCAGTTCAAACATGTTTCAGAGATATTTGAACCGGCACATGGCCTTTCACTGCACTTTTTTCAAAGAGAAAGTTTTTCGCTTAAGACACAAAATGGTGACAAAACACCGCCATCAGCCCAACGTTCCCTCTATAGGAGTAATGGATGTAATTCGAACATTTTAGTTCGACAAATACCAAGGAGAAGCAAAGCTCTGACCTGACCAGGAAGCGAAACATCTTTATAAGAAATCAATCTATAATACCCATCAGTAGCTCGTACTGGCTGCCAAACCGGAACAATTTCGCATGTGCGCCACGCATGGACGGATAGTAAAAATACTAAATATTGTCATTAAAAAGGCAATATTCATTATGATGGTGATAAATACGTTTCAACTGATGATGATGATGACGACAACGATGACGACGACGACGACGAAAACTGTGAACACGATTATATTAATGGCTTTGGTAACGATTTTTTAGTATTTCATTAATGTCCACTAATAATAAGGAGTTTGTGGCAGTAATGAGTTTCTCATAATTTCATTAGAAGTGTACAACTGAAATGTTGGCTTTCGTAGCATGAACAACAATAGTAGTAGTAGTAGTAGTAGTAGTAGTAGTAGTAGTAGTAGTAGTAGTAGTAGTAGTAGTGGTGGCGGTGGTGGTGGTGGTGGTGGTGGTACTACTACTACTACTACTACTACTACTACTACTACTACTAATAATAATAATAATAATAATAATAATAATAACAATAATAATAATAATAATAATAATAATGCCCCGATGTAGTACCAGGCAGTGGCTCTCATAGTTTCTGATCTTAACTGATTGGAAGTGTTATCATGTACATTGTTTTGTCTTGGTATAAGAGATGGGCTACAGCAAATATTCTGCTCAATACCACAGATTTGCTTGTCAGTTGCTTGACCTAAACCAGTTGAGCATGTCCCTTAGTGGCTGACGATATGTGCATCTCCGATCACGAGCAGAAGTAGTGGGGGAGCATCATAGCCATGTGTTGAGAGGAATTTTGGGGGCTTCGTATATTTTACCCCAGTGTCACTTTGATGGCATGTACTGCTCTCTCACCTAATAATAATAATAATAATAATAATAATAATAATAATAATAATAATAATAATAGGAAGTGGAAAATTCCCTAATGAATTAAAAGGATGTAAAAGTGGGTCCTATAGTTGTAAAGATCAGCTACACATCAAAAAGATGATCTTGGAAGATTGTAACAAACGACACAAAAACTTGTCGATAACCTGGATAGACTATAAAAATACTTTTGATAGTCTACCATATAGCTGGATTAAGAAATATCTGGAAATGTATAAAATAGCACCTACTCTGCAAAACTTCTTGTCACTAAGTATGAGATCATGGAAAACCACACTAACTTTGAACAGTGACAATGAATTTCTAAATGCTGGAGATGTAAGAATTTCATGTGGAATTTTCCAGAGTAACTCTCTATTATTACTCCACTTTTGACTATCCTTAATGCCTCTCTCTCTCTCGAAATTGCTCAATGATTTACAATAAGGTTATAAAATGATTGATAAAAATATAAATCATCTCATTTACATGGATGATTTAAAGCTCTTTGCAAAAATTGACCAACAACTACAGGATTTACTAGCGATTGTTAAACAATTCAGTGATGACATCAGGATGCAATTTGGCCTCGATAAATGTGCAAAAGCTACCATTATCAAAGGAGAAAATGACAGAAACATCCAGTGTTAAACTTGACCGGCAGAATGTTACAAAGGAGTTAGAACCAGCGGAGAGCTACAAATACCTAGCGGTATTTGAAGGGGACAGAATCAAACATTCAGTGATGGGGGAAAGGATTAGGAGAGAATGTTATCGCAGGGTAAGGGCAATACAGAGGAGAGAGCTGAATGCAAGAAACAGGATCGAAGCGATCAATACTTTAGCCATACCAGTCGTAACTTACAATTTCAATATCATTTACTGGTCACTTACTGAAATATGTAATCTTGACAGAAAAATACGAAAGCTATTGATAATGCATAGAATGCACTACCCTAAGGCAGATATAGAACGACTTTATCTGCCAAGAAAAGAGGGAGGCCGTGAACTTTTACAACTGGCATTAACAATGAAGATTGACACAGTTGGCCTAGACACCTACCCGAAAAACTCTGATGACTGGATGTTAAAACTTATCTCAAAGCATGAAAACAAGAAAGGATCATACTCAGTAACAAAACAGGCAAAAGAATGTCTAAGTGAATTCCAAATACAACAAATTCCAGAATTAGACGTACTAGAAACAAGCACAGAAAAAGCTAAGCGTTTGAAAACCCGTGCTAAAACTCCTGCCTTAGATATTCTTAGTGATAAATGGCAAGAAAAACCTCGCAATGGCAAATACCCAAAGAGAGCGAATAGTGCCGATGTTGACAAAGCCCTTACCCATCAATGGCTTAAAATCAGAAACAGAAGGGTTTTTCATAGTAGCCCAATATCAATGCCTACCTAAAAGGATCTTGAAATAGAAACTGGCAAAATGTGGAACCTCAAGACAAAAACAATACCTGTTGTCATAGGTGCCCTCGGAATGATAGCAAAAGGGGCTGATTGCTACCTAGCTCAGATACCAGGAAACCCCAAAATGGTAGAAATTCAAAAGATAGTGCTCATGGGAACTGCACATATCCTACGTAAAATGCTGTCTCAAATTTTAAAACAAACTCATAATTTTCTTATGGTTTCTTAAACATTCTCTAGAACGAAAATATGTGCAAAATCAAATATATGACACCCTAGGCATAACGCCAACTTGAACTTCTAACTTGTTGTCTCTCTGAGTGAGACATGGAGTCAACTTGTACGAATACAAAGCAAAAGTCAAACATATAATAATAATAATAATAATAATAATAATAATAATGATGATGATGATGATGATGATGATGATGATGATGATGATGATGATGATGATGATGGTGATGATGATGATGATGGTGATGATTTGTTTTCTTTATCACTTGGTCATACTGTAAGTTAATAATAATTGTAGTAAAGAAAACAGTTGTCGAGGATATGGAAATGGAAGTAAAAGAGAGAATCAAGATGGCGATGTTTTTGAATGTTTTGGTGTAGTGTTGATGTTGGTGATGATGATGGTGATTGTCGTTGATAATAGAGACCAACGACAATAAGATTGAAGGTCTTGTTGTTGATGATGATGGTGTGGGGCCAGTGACAAGAAAATCAGATCAAACATAACAATAATGACATTAACAACGAAGAGAAGTGAAAAGAAGAAAAAAAGACTATAAGTGCTTACATTTGTACATTGAGAAAATAATTATAAACACTATCAACACCAATAACATTACACAAATTGATACAACGAAAATTAGTTGTAACACTGCTAATAAGAACAGCAGTAATATCTAATATCCACACTTGGGCCAGCGCCTTGCGTCGTCATCGCTGTCATCATCATCACCATCATCATCATCATCATCATCATCATCATCATCAACAGGATCATCTACACCATTATCGATATCAATACCAGCCGTATCATCATTGATGTTATCACAAGCAGCAGCAACAATAACAACAACGAAAACTACAATAGCAAAAACAACAACAATACCTTCATCACCATCACCATCGTCATCAACATCATCATCATCATCACCATCATCATCATCATCATCACCATCATCATCATCATCACCACCACCACCATCATCATCATCACCATCATCATCATCATCATCACCATCACCATCATCACCATCACCATCATCATCGTCATCATCATCACCATCATCACCACCACCATCATCATCACCATCATCATCATCATCATCATCATCATCATCATCATCACCATCACCACCATCACCACCATCACCACCACCATCATCATCATCATCATCATCATCATCATCATCATCATCATCATCACCATCATCATCATTATCATCGTCGTCATCATCATCAATGTCATCGTCAACTATTATCTCTCATCCTCATCGTAAACAACCCGCGATAACAACAACAAAAACACCAACTACAATCACAACAATAACTGGTAACGATGTAATGAAATAAAATAAATAACTATATGCAAATAGCAGCGAAAACAAAACTCACAACAATAACAAGAGGGAAACAAAAAAGAAACAAAGAATATCGAAAAGTATAAAAAAAAATGAAAAAGATTAAAACAAAACAAACGTAGAAACAAGCAAACACAAACAAACAAACAAACAAACAAACAAACAAACCAAATTCCTTGTTTATTTGGAAATAACTGACATCCGAATGAAATATGGAAATGTGTCGGGGGTAAAAACGGGCCAAAATGAAATAGTCGTTATTGAAGCACATTGTTCTTGTCTATGGGAGGTCATCCTGATGGCAATGCGAAAATGAAAGTGGAAGTGAAAGCTATGCCAGAACTGACTACTATGGGCAATTGGCGCCAATACAGACCAGTGATGCGTGATAATAGACATCAGAATTCAAATTTATACTCACCGTGCGCATCCAAGTGTGTAGTTCGGCTCAGCGGCACTCGTTAAAAAAAAAAAGATAAATAAATAAAATAAAATAAATGTAAGGGGAAAAAAAACAAACAAACAAAATAAAAGGAAACGACAGAACAAACCCAAAACAACATCGGCAATATAACATTGAGTATAATAATGAT
>NC_068991.1:45924024-45926580 GCF_001194135.2 Octopus bimaculoides | reverse complement strand
AGTAATTTTACGTGGGTTATAATAATAATAATAATGATAACGATAATAATAATAATAATAATAATAATAATAATAATAATAATGATGATGATGATGATGATGATGATGTTGTTGTTGTTGATGATGATGATGATGATGATGATGATGAGATGATGACGATGATGATGATGATGATGATGATGATGATGATGATAGTGAAGACAACGACGAGTTTGATGATGGTGATGACAACTGCGATGATGACGAAGTTGATGATGATGATGATGATGATGATGATGATGATGACGACGACAACGACGATCAATACGATAGCTAATCAATTATTAGTAGTACTTATAGTCGTTTTCGTTGTTATAACAGCGTCTTCAATGTTGCTATAATTATCTATGTTGTTCTTATTCAAGTATGACCGTCATAGTTGTTGCTATAGGAAAACAAACAACGGCACCAATAACAACAACAACAACAACAACAACAACAATAACAATATCTGTCATTCTTATAATTATTGTGATGATGACGAAGAGGATGAAGACGATGAAGACAATGATGATCTGGAAAGTTTCTTTCAATGGCCACAGGACCCAAGACATCGAAGACATTATAGACAACAACTACAACAGCAACAATAATAATGTTTTCTACTAGAAGCACAAGGCCTCAAATTTTGAGGGAAGGGATTAAGTCGATTACATCGACCCCAGTACGTAACTGGTACTAATTTTATCGACTTCCGAAAGGATGAAATGCAAAGTCGACTTCGGTGGGAGTTCGAACTCAAAACCTAACGGCAGACGTTGTAGTAATAATAACAATAATAATAAAAAGGGTAAAGATGGTGTTGAAATCCAAACTGAATGCCAAAAATTTGATCACCGCAAAGGGCAGTTGCAGTGGTCAGATATAGTGTGTCCATCCTCAAATTGACTAAGGAGGAAATATCAAAACTGGACAGAAAGACAAGAAAGTTGGTGACGCTGTATGGGGCGCTACACTCTAAAGCAAACGTAAACAGACTGTGTATGAAAAGAACGAATAGTGACAGAGGACTAATTAGTATAGACTACTGCATAAGTAGTGAAAGGAGAGCGTTTACCGAGTGTTTTATAAATGGTGAAGACCTGCTGCAATATGCCGCGAAAGATATGGGTGTAAATACACATGAAGACTGAGTATAACCAAAGAGCTGCAGAGAAGAGAAAAGACCTTGAAACGAGAATGCTTGGACAGTTTGAAAGGAATACACAAGACGTTAAGGATAATACAGCATCCTAAATACCAATATGAAGTAAGAGAGAACTGGTATGAACATGCAGGAAGATGGAAAAATAACGATTCTCCGGGACTATGATTTTCAGACGGATCGTGCAATCGAACACCGTCGACAGGATATTGTCATAGTGAATAACAGAGACAAATACTACCAGATCATTGATGTAGCCATACCAAATGACATGAATGTTGTGAGTAAAGAGGTTGAAACAAGTACCCCGAATTGAAAGTGGAAATGGCAAGACTGTATGGAATGCGAGAGGGTAATATAAAAGTGATACCAGTGGTGATCGGAGCGTTGGGCTCAAGCCCATTGAAACTTCAAAACTTCTTAAGGCAACTAGAAATCCCATGCAAGATTGATGTCTTGCAAAAAAGCAGCCTTATTGGGCATAGCGCACATATTAAGGAACCTATTATATCTAAGGTCCTTGTTGTGACTTGGCAGATGCCTAAAGAATCCGGTGCATTTTTACCTACACAGGAATAATAATAATAATAATAATAATAATAATAATAATAATAATAATAATAATAATAATAATGATAATAATGATGATGATAATAATAATAATAATAATAATAATAATAATAATAATAATAATAATAATAATAATATGCACAATAAAGCACTGTTTGGAACCGCTCGAATACTCCGGAAGAGGCTCGAAAAATAAGAGGTATTACCTTAGTTCACTGTTAGTGAACAGCCGACATTGTGGTACATCTCCTGTGTTAGAAGCTGTGCAAAGGCAATAATAATAATAATAATAATAATAATAATAATAATAATAATAATAATAATAATAATGATAATAATAATAATTATAAACGTTTCTTTCTTTGCTTCAAGAATATGAGAGGACATTACGCAGGAAAATTACAACTTATGGGATCCTTCGCCACCAACCACCCCAATATGGCTGCTATCCAATCGGTAAAACAAGTCAAAGAATAAATGAATACATATAATTTTTTAATAATAAATATTTCCTTTAAATATACTTTACTTGAACTCTTTTATTTCCAGCTATATGTATTTATTATTTGTTTCATCCTTCTATATTTCTTTCCTTATTTCTTCGCGCTCTTCCATCCGTTCTTCAACTTATTCTTTTATTCTTTGTTTTGCTGGTCCATATTTGTTGGTCGGCTGCGTTTTATATCGAGTTGTTAGCTATATTATTATTAATAATCAATTTACTTTTTTGTTATATTGATATTTCGTTGGATATTATATATACATACATACATACATATATACATACATATATATATATATAT
>NC_068991.1:45912495-45918365 GCF_001194135.2 Octopus bimaculoides | reverse complement strand
ATATATATATATATATATATATATATATATATATATAGACGCGTATGCACGCACAAATATATTCATATATGTATAAACTTTGTTTTTCAAAATAATTTTAATGAAGCAAGTGCATAGAAATTTTAAGGAAATGAAAGATAGCAAAAATGTGGATTTAAACGGATACTGAAAATGAAATTAGAAGATTAAACACAACACAAAATTAAAAGTCGAAGTGTAAATATGAGATACACAAACAAATAAATTATGTACAAGTAATTTTAAAAGCAAATATTTATTGTAATTTTGTAAATGTGATTTAAAAAACCGCAAACTAAATACAAAATCTTGCTGGGGATTCACTGCTCGGGAGGAAAATAAACATATCAACTACACATCGTGACTCACATTTTTTTGTTTCAGATAAAATACAATTGGTACCCAGAGCACTCTATGGGTCTTCTTTGCTAAAACTATATTTTGAATTTTACGGTGCATATTCTACATACCACAATGCTTATTCGACTGAGTGTTTTGAGAGCTGGACAGGAACTGACCAGAGTTGAGTTTCATTTTTTATCCCCGCTACCTTGGGATGCTCATAAAAGCTTTACCTTGTGTGCTTCAGTCAATCTGTGCAAAATTTGACGAGATTATTAACAGCCATAACAATAACAACCACCACAACAGTTAGTATATAATAATGAACTCTCTTCCAAAGCAATGAATAATTGACAGTTAATCAGCAATCTATGAACGTCAGCAATGAGTAAATCGTTGAATGATGGCTCTCAAAGACTTGTACATAAAGTCTATCACTATTACTATTTTACACAGAATCTATATATGCATCTGTGTATACACACATGCACACATGTATAAATGCAAATACACACACACGCATACACACACAAACAAACACACACGTCTATTCTGTTATCTTACTTCATAGCTAAATCTTCGCCTTCAGTGTTTATATTATCATCAGTGTATGATACATAACCTTTGCGCGTATAATCTATTGTTCATTTGTATAAATTCTTGGTCTTGTCAGAGAAAAGTAAGTTCTTTTTGAAGCTTATTCTGAAGAAAGGTTGCAGGGCATAAGAAAAAAAATTGGTTCCAGATTCAGGAGGAACGATTCAAAGAAATTCAGGGTTTTGATACTACGAGAGGACTTTCAGTTTGTAGTAGACAATGTTTTGTTTGCTTTCTCTTTTTTTTTCTGTTCATTTTTGCACAGGGCAGCTTTAAAAGTATGGTTTTCTTGTGTATGGTGGGAAGCTCGTGTCTATTTTTCTCTCTTTCTTCATCTCTCTCCCCTTCTCTCTCTCTCTCTCTCTCTTTCTCTCTCTCTCTTTCTCTCTCTCTCTCTCTCTCTCTCTCTATATATATATATATATATATATACATACATACATGTATATATATATATATATATATATATATATATATATATATATGAGTATGTGGGGAGAGTGCGCACATACACATATATGCATGTGTATATACACACACACATATATATGTAAATATATATATATATACATCCACACACACACACACATATATGTAAATATTTATATATATATATATATATACATTCATACACACATACATATATTCATACACACACATGTATATATATATACATAGAGACAGAGAGGAAGAGAGAGAGAGAGAGAGAGAGAGAGAGAGAGAGAGAGAGAGAGGAATAGACATGAACCTCCCACCACAAACACAAGAAAAATACACCTTTAAAGCTGCCCTGTACATAGTCTAGTACAAACACTCTCCCGCCTTTTTGTTTGCTATTCTCTTTTTCTCAACTTAATTCCATGCCTTTCCTTCCTTCATTCTTTCATTCTTTATTTGTTTCTCTCTTTATTTCATTCTATATTTTTCTTTTTCACATACTTCACCAACTTTCCCTCCCTCTCCGCCTATTCGTTATTCGATTCCACATAGTCTTTCCGCTCTAAAGATCCTACATTCCGTCCCGCCCGTTCCTCTACGAAATCCTTCAGCCCAACTCCCTAACAAATGCATACCCTTTCTTCTACCTCTCTCCCACCTCTCTCCTCTCTCAACCATAAATTTTATTATTTCACGATGATTATTAATATTTTTGCTTCCATATCTACCGTCATGTCATATTTAATCACGCATTTGAATCAAAGACAAAACGTCTTTGTTTGTAAGCATATCAATGCCCGAGCTTTGCCTACAGGGAGTACAGAGTGTTCAAGAACGCAAGTGCACTAGGAATAATGTTGACTATTTCATGTATATTGTATTTAAGCGTATGAGTGCACAAACATTGGCTACCCGAAATACACGTTTAAGGGTACTGGTGCACAAGATTTACCCACTGAAATTACACTGGGTTCTGATCTTTCCTGTACTCCTGCTGTCTCCAGGAAAACACATTGTGTCCACATTTATCGGTATACTACTTTTGCTTACCGATTATTTGATTATTCCTGTGTCTGTTTGGGATTTTATTTCTTCATATATCATTTTGCGTGAATGTATTCACCAGTGGTTGAATGAATGAAAGAATACATGTTAATATTTACAGATATTACTGTGTGTATGTGAATGTAAGTGTGCGTGCGGATGTTTGTGTCTGTGTTTGTATGTGTGCTTGCATTTATGCGGACATGCATACATTCATACATGTATATTCATTTCTGTAAGCTGTATATATGTGTATGTATATATATCTACATCTATATCTATATTTATATCTAGCTATCTATCTGTCTGTCTGTCTCTCTACATATATACATATATATATATAGATACATACGTACATACATACATACATACATACACACACACATATATAAATGTACATACATGCATACATATATGTATGTCTCTTTATGAAGGATGAATGAGAGGGGAGTGCTCGATGTATGATTTAGAAGATATGGATTTTTTGATTGAACCTGATATTAAGATTTGTCTCTCTGTTCGAGTTTCAGTTTCAAGAAGATGACTATATACATGGATACATTCATACATGCATACTTACATGTACACATATTTAAACACGCTTATAGTGTAACTTGTGTGTACAAATAGAGGTTTGACTAAGTTATGTTTAGAGCTCTATGTAGATTATCATCATCCAGTCTGCTTTCAGTATAGTGGTTAAATAACTACTACACTTAATAGTGTTACTGGTTATGATATACAGAGCAAATGTAGGAAAAATTACGTTAAACACAAGTTTGTATCACTTGTTCTTACGTATGTTTCACCTATTAGAAGTCTGCATTGGATATTACAAGAGTAACTGGACGCTTAACCATAACAGATCATCAGGTCATACTTTATTACATTATGTTACAAAGAAGTAATGTCTATAACTGGATACATAGTGAGACATTTTATAAGTATTTTAATAGAGAAGCTGAAAGAAAGTTAAGGACAGAGATAGATAAAGAGGGACGATGAAACAAGAGAAAGGGGCTGACAAAGTAGAGAATAAAGAGAAAGAGAGTGGAAGGAAGTGTTCCTTGATAATCTGTGGTGGTTAAGCATCCAATAACACTTATATGATCCAAAACAGATTTCCAAACAACCACAACAGTGAAACATACGTAAGAACAAATGATATCGTATAGAACTTTATATCACATGAACGCACACTTACACTACATATACTTACTTTACATGTGCTACTTCCTCACGTTGTTGTTTTTTGTTGTTGATGTCTTTTTCTCGGTTTTTTTAAATTAATTATATATATATATATTAGAGGTAGTTATGGTAAATACCACATGCATACGCGATTATACATACAAATATGTACGTGTGTGTGTAAATGCCGTAGTTTGGCATAGTAACTGCCAAAGTTAAATTAACAAATAGATAAAAGAAGGAACAGAGAGAGAGATACGAAAGAAGACTATCGAAAATGCCTAGAATTATCATATTTTTCCATTAGTAATCAATAAAGACAATTACGTCAGATATATGGTACAACAAGGTACACGTCCGTTGAGCGAGCCAGAGAACCACAAGTGTTCTTACCTATACTAAATATTCTGTGCACCTGGAAATATGGAAGTGTTATGTGACACTCCTTATAGCCACAATGAAAGCTTCGCACTCTATACATCCAATATGTTTCGACCATCAGCAATCAACGGTGATTTACACTTGCACTGCAAAAAGAGATACAGTAACGTGATGGTGTCACAGACACAGACAGACAGAAATACAAACAGACGGGGACACACACACACACATATTCCGTAACTGCCTCGCTGGTTATCGGTGAGGCGGCAAAGAAGTCCACTGGTTCGTTCCTAATAATAGGATCAGTACCTCACTGATCCTATTATTATCACACTTATTATCGCTATTATTACCTTTTATTATCATTATTATTATTAATTTGTATTTTATTCAACATCCTTAAGTGACGGAGCAAAATGGTTTAGATATTTAAAATCAGCACCCCAAGAATATGTAACATCACATCCTTGAATAAAGATAAAGAAAAATTCCCAAATGCAGAACAGTGTTATTATTAAGAAGTGATAAAAATTCAAAATTATAGAAATTCAAATCTAAAATATCAACGAGAGCAACCAGCGTCCACACGTTGATGGAACGACATCATCAGTCTTTAAGTTTCAATTTTATAACAGGCGAAAAGAAAAAGACAGAAAAAAGAAGACAGGAAAAAGACAAAAAAAGAAAGAGGAAAGTAGAAAGAAAAGGAAAAAGGAGAATATTTAATAAAACAGTTTGTATAAATGAATAAAATGACAGGAGAATATCATCAAATTTATACAAAACTGTTTGATAAAATATTCTTTTTCCTTTTCTTTCTTTCTTTCTTTCTTTCTTTCTTTCTTTCTTTCTTTCTTTCTTTCTTTCTTCTGTCTTCTTTTTTTCTGTCTTTTTCTTTTTGCCTATCATTATTATTTTTATTATTATTTTATTATTATTATTATTATTATTATTATTATTATTATTATTATTATTATAATTATTAATTTATCTATGTATGTATATATGTTCGTGTATATGTATACACACACGCGCGCATGCATATGAATGTATATATATATCTGTGTGTGTGTGTGTGTGTGTGTGTGTAATTGTTTGGTCTCGTGTTTTTTGTGATATTCAGTTGTCTTTTTATCCGACCGGAAGTATATTTCATCTATTTATTTTCATGCTCGTTTATAATTACAGCTTTGGCAGACACGCATAAACAGACATATGCACACGTATATACATGTATGTGAAACGTATGTGTATATACGCATGCGTTCTGTTCATTTGTAGATTGTGCAGTTGACTTCCGTTTTTGACTGCAGTGTTGCAGAACAAAATAGCACAAACATACATTAACGTTAATAAACTTGTCGCGGTCTGAAGGTTGTTCGGACTCGTCTCTGGTGATGTCTGGTAGGGGTTTATCAATGAAAATATATTTCGTGGGCTGCGTATAGAAATAACTGAACAACACCCGGGAACATTTAACAGAAGATTTTTATCATCTCACATAAAGACAAATTGCGTTCGCCTCTTACGGATGACAAGAACAATAATTACATACTGGAAGAGAGATACAGCTTGGAGTTTACGGCAAGCTATGGATACAGCAACATGCAGCTTGCCCAATATTACTGGTAACAATTGTGTTATATTAGTGGCGATGGAGGTTCCTGTTATATATCTGCGCCATCTATCTTAGCCGCATTTCTGGGTCGTCTGGCGTATGTATGTATGTATGTATGTATGTATGTATGTATGTATGTACGTACGTACGTACGTACGTATGTATGTATGTATGTATGTATGTATGCATGCATCTATGTATGTATATACACACACACACACACATAATTAATCAAAAAGAT
>NC_068991.1:45909866-45910858 GCF_001194135.2 Octopus bimaculoides | reverse complement strand
GGCTTATTCGCAATTTTTCAACCGAAAGGAAGAAATATATACGTCACGAAAGTGACTAGGGGCACTAGTTAGCACCAGCATTGCTAGAAACAAGAGTCAAAACAACTAATAGCCACTAGAAAGCACTTCTTTTAATGACTGATAAAGGAGACAAACTCCCTCAACACCCGGGCATATATATGTGTGTGTGCGTGCGTGCGTGTGTGTGTGTGTGTGTGTGTGTGTGTGTGTGTCTATGTGTGTGTGTTTGTGTCTGAGCACCTTCGTGGGTATTAGTATGTGTGTGCTTGTGTGTGTCTATATGTAGAGGAGGTGTGCATGCATAAATGCGTACAGATAGTGAGAGGGAGAAAAGAAAAGAAAAGACAAAAGAAAAAGATCCAAACCCAGAGGAAAATAATTAGAATGCTGACATCAAAGAGAATGTATTAAAAGATTAGCCTCCCTCATATCCTTGCCAAAAACAGTACCCACCCCTTTCTTCCGGCCCCCCTCCCCCTCATAAACAAAAACCAACACCTCCCATCAGGCAAAGCCAACTGCAAACACAAGTGATTACAGGTTGACCACAGGTCAGAAAGTAGCTAAGTGAAGAAATTGTCGGTCGAATAACACTTTTATTTGCACTACTGGATCGCTAGTGGCACGGAACGACTTAACAGAAGAACAGAGCTCTCGAAATATTAGATGCATGCATTCAGTTAAACGAAGCGGGCTATACGCGTACTCAAAACACACAAACGCACATGCGAGCGCTTGCACAGATGTACACACACTCAACTACATACATACATACATACATACGTGTATACATAAATGCATACATACATACATGCATGTATGCTCGCATCCATGCATACATACATACATACATGTATACATAAATGCATACATACATGTATGCATAATACATACGTGTATGCATACATATATGCACATCTACACACACATGTGTGTGTGTATTTATATATATATACACACACCCCATATAT
>NC_068991.1:45907527-45908544 GCF_001194135.2 Octopus bimaculoides | reverse complement strand
ACACATTAACTTGTGCAGGTTGAACTATGTATAATATTAGAGAAAGAAGCTTAGCTGTTTCTTGCAATACATACCAATATATACATCTAAAGCAACATTTTTTCAGGGGCCCCTAAAATACTATTGTGGATCTCCAATTTACTATTTTGTTGCTTGGACCCCTTTGATTACTATTTTATTCTGGTGGACCCCACTAGCTAGTCGATTTTTAAAAACTAGTTTTATAGAAACGTTTTCAATACTTGAGCGAACTACTGCCATCTCTAGCGGACAAGGGAGGGCACAAATGATCCGAAAGCAGGCTGGTTTGCTGGTCCTGTCACTAGAAGGTGGTAGGTGTTCTTTCCCTTGCTTGCGATATATCGGATGCAGGTTGCATCGTTAACCAGTTAGATGAAATGTCCTCATGGGGTTAAAAAATCGCAGTAACGTTCGTTCCTACGGGACAGCCACGTTGAAGTGGCGACAAACATTACTTTCCAGTACACTTACTGCTTTTATCTCTGCCAGAGATTTTAAAACTAGCTGCTTTACTTGTTATATATATATAAGAATGTGTGCTTTTGTGTCTGTGATTGTCCTCCATCACCGCTTGACAACCGGTGTTTGTGTGTTTATGTCCCCATAACTTAGCGGTTCGGCATAAGGGACCTATAGAAGAATACAAGGCTTTACTTTTTTACTCTTTTACTTGTTTCAGTCATTTGACTACGTCCATGCTGGAGTACCGCCTTTAGTCGAGCAAATCGACTCCAGGACTTGTTCTTTGTAAGCCTAGTACTTATTGTATCGGTCTTTCTTGCCGAACTGCTAAGTTACGGGGACGTAATCACACCAGCATTGGTTGTCAAGCGATGTTGGGGGACGAACACAGACACACAAACATACACCCCCCACCCACACACACACATACATATATACATGTATACGACGGGTTTCTTTCAGTTTCCATCAACCAAATCCACTCACAATGCTTTGGTCGGCGCGAGGCTATAGTAGAAGACACTTGCCCAAGGT
>NC_068991.1:45905548-45907320 GCF_001194135.2 Octopus bimaculoides | reverse complement strand
AAAAGTTAAAAGATAAAACTATTAAGGATTCACAAGCCCAGCTACATTCGAAATTATCTTGATGATCGTGGTTGGAATATTCTTTGATCATAGATCTTGCTCGATAGGAATTGTCAAGGGGATCATCGTCAACGACTACAGCATCAACAACTACACCAGTCGAAAAGGAATTCTAACAGAAATTGGCTTCACACGGCATTCCTAAATATTTGAAAAATGTGTAACTTTTCAAAGAATTCTTCTCATTAACATTTTTCAATCCCTATTGTCCCGTCACTTTTGATATCCGAGCTTAATAAAATATTCATAGAGTCTGGTCATCATTATCATCATCATCATCATCATCATCTTCATCGTTGTCGTCGTCGTCGTCACCGCCGTCACCGTCGTCATCATTATCATTATCATTAACAAAATTATTATTATTATCATTGCTGTCATTGTTCAATAGTCTTATTTTATCACATGCTTTCACTGCGCTATCTAGCACAACTCTGTGTCCCTTAGTGTATGTGCTGTCGTTTGTTTTGGAGTTGTTATTTTCACTGTATTGAAAGTTATTTTCACTGTATTAAAAGTTATTTTTACTGTATTAAAAGTAGGATGTGTGCGGTGCGTAGTAGTTCTATTTTCTGTATGTTATATGTATTCGTAATTCCGGGTGCTTTGGTTATGTATTTGTATGCTTTTTAATCTTTAGGCGTTTGGCATCTGGAATAGCGTCAGGCGCTCACTGCTCTCTACTAGTCGGGTTATTCGGTCAGCAGAAGTTCTATGTTAGCAATGTATAGATATCTAGTAGTGGTTTAGAGCAATGGCGTTCTCAGAGAAAACTCAATATATCGGCGATGAACTCGCTGGACTATTTCGGAAGATTATCGGTTTCAGTATTACCATGGTTAACTTCGAGTAATCTTCGGCCTGCCAGTGCTTCCTAGGATCACTACCAGTTCAAGATAAACTCTGCAGGTACGGAGCGCTGCCAAGTGGGACTATCCGAAAGGATCACAGTGCGACGAAACCGTTGAGCACGCACCCGTGTCCAAGGATTGCTTCCTTGTAGAGTTATGAGAATAGCTGTTATCGAATACGACTATCGGCTTAATTGATCATTTGGATCACCCTACTACCTACATTTGACAAATCGGGGCATGCGGTATCCCTCCCTCTAGTGGCGATGGTGAAAGAGGTTTTGTGGTGGACATAGCTGAAAGGATTGTGAAAGACACACTCCTCTTCCGTGAAGACTTAATGACTTATTTTAAGTCCCACTTGGAAAGGTAAGTGAGGGTGGAGTGTGAAGCACTGCCTCTTAATAAATTTGTGAAGAGATGGGTAACTGGCAAAAATAGTTGGAATGAATGGCCCTACTCTAAGCTTGAGCCTGTAGATTGGAGACCATGAGAGATAGCTCGTACCTTTGGTGGTCAGGATAATCCTGAACCTGTGGATTTCCTTCATTGACTTTAGTTTGAATTATTTCGGTATCAGAAGGACTGCATTATTAATGTTATCACATACTTGGTTGAATATGTATACTTTTATCACATTTAACAGTATTTTCCATTTCTTTCTACTCATCCGTCGTGTAAATCTCCACACAAATTGTCTTTCCTCCTGATGTCCCCCTCATCTATGCCACAGTGGCTAATGAAAGAAATTATTGTTTTTACTACTACTACTACTACTACTACTACTACTACTACTACTACTACTACTACTATTACTACTACTATTGAGTGATAGAGCAGTGCATGCCATCAACGTGACCG
>NC_068991.1:45900886-45905538 GCF_001194135.2 Octopus bimaculoides | reverse complement strand
GACCCTATGTCAAGGTAAACAGCACATGACCTTGCAGATGGGGTCCGGTTAGAATTTTCTTCAGGTCGAGTAGTCCATCCCGCTCAAAAAGTCCCTGAATAAGGGTTATTTAAGGATGCTAAACGAAACATCCATGTTTCCAGAGGTGAATTATTCAAACCGCAAATAATTTCTCTCAACGCATGGCTATGATGCTCCCCCGCTACTTCTGCTCCTGATCAGATATGCACATATCGTCAGCCACCAAGGAACATGCTCCACTGGTTAAGGTCAAACAACTGACAAGCAAGCAAATCATCATCATCATCATAATAATAATAATAATAATAATAATAATAATAATAATAATAATAATAATAATAATAATAATAATAATAATAATAATTATTATTATTATTATTATTATTATTATTATTATTATTATTATTATTATTATTATTTTTATTATTATTATTAATATTGAGTGAGAGAGCAGTGCATGCCATCAAAGTGACACTAGGGTACATATATACGAAGCCCAATATACCCATCGTGACTACCTGTCTGATAGGGATACATCTGGTACATGTATCACAGCCATATGTGTGTGACATATTATTGTTGTTGTTGTTGGTGGTGGTGGTGGTGATGGTGGTAGTGGTGCTATTATTATCATTGTATCCTTAAATCTCAAGGATCTTTCTTGGGGTTCTTGCAGTATACATGCGTTCACTTTCTTGTACGACGACATAAATGAGTCTGAATAGCAATATCTTTCAGTCTCTTAGCTAGCAATTTAGTTATTCTTTGAAACGCATCAATTACTAAAAGAATAAATGTTATCTTAGTTACCCACGATCTTTTCATTCCTCTGGTTAGGCCCTGATATTTCACATTTTTTTCTTTCAAGTTCTTTTTATATCTGATGTGTTTCATATGGCATTACTAAGTTTATAACCTTACACTGTTTGATTCTTTTTGTCTATACATTCATACCTGATTTCCTTGCCTCAGTACTATGGTCACTTGCTTAGTAAATATTGCCATCATTATTTTATCACAGTCATAATCGCTTTTTTAAAAAAAATATCAAGGTAGTCCAACTACGTTTAGTGTGCAAAAAATAGTAGCGATCACATAGAGTTATCTGAATACATATAACGCATCAAAAAACCATAGTAACAAATTCACATGATAATTCTTAGATAACAACGGAAAGGAAATAAGTCACACGTGTGTGTGTATGAGAGAGAGAGAGAGGGGAGGGAGAGAGTGAAAGAGAGAGAGAACATTGCAAACAATGAATGAAATAAACATGAAATGAAAAATTGAAATATTTAAATTTGAGAACTTGAAATATTCAATAATAAAAGGAAGTTTAGAAAGTAAAATTTCCTGAAAACTTCAATTTATAAAAAATCTCACTTTCTTGGTAAATATTTCTTTCAGTAATTTATTGTAGTTGTAATATATTTCTAAATTAAACAAACTTCAAGGTAACACAACTACGTTTAGCATGTTAGAAATAGCAGTGATCACATAGCTATTGTTGTAAGGCTTATAGCGTTCCAAACAGCCATACCAACAAAATCCCTTCATAATTGTTTTCTTTTATTTTTAATTATACTGGTATATTAAAAAAAATTCATTTTATCAAAAATATTCATTTAACAAACTCCAGAAACTTATTATTTTTGAAATTTTGCCTTGTGTCAAAGTTATACAGCTATTTTGTCTAATAGCATTCATTCAATAAATGTTTATACATTACGTATATAGAATAAACTGTGAGTTTTGCAAGTAGTGAATCAATACTTGAAATGAAAGCATTTAAATTAATATGTATTAAATTAATATTAATGAAAATAGGAGAGAGAGAGAGAGAGAGAGAGAGAGAGAGGGGGGGGGGGAGATTGTTACTAATGAAAACGGAAAATTCGCCTGCAACGAATTAATATTGTTTCTTAAATATTAAAATCTACTCCGCAGTGAATGCAACGAATATTTAAATTTGGGAAAAACTTGTAGTTAATAAACTTATCTAATAGAATTCAAAAATCGAAATTACATGAAATTTCTTGGAATATGAATTTATAAATCTCCAGGCGGTCGAGCCTTTAATAATTCCTTTAATTTAGGGAACTGGAACATACCTAATTAATAAGCAGCTTTCTCCATTATAATATAGGAGATCCCGATTATATTTCCAATATCGTTCCATAAGTAATATTGTTATAAAGTCTAACACTCGAACACATCTCGAGACAAATATTCCAGATGATATGCGTCATAAGCAAAAAGGCACATGAGGTTTTCTTTTTCTTTTTCATAGCTTTTTCTGTCTTTCAAAAGAATATGCTTTCCAAGAGGATTTATCGAGGTCAGATAAGTAAGACACAGTTTGCAATATCCCTGATCATAGCCCTGGTACTCTGTTTTAAGAAAGGTTTAACATCTGGTAGAATTATAAGGCCATCATCGAAACATTCTTTGGCATTTTAAACCTGGTAGAAAGAGAGAAGAAAAAAGCCACAATAGAACGGATAACTTATTTATCGATCTCTAAAGGACAAAAGACAATATTAGCAATGGCGTTATTTGAACTCAAAGTGCAAAGGGCCAACGCTAAAGACTCAGCGAAATCTTCCTTTGTTTTATCTATAACCCACGGTAGGTTGGAGGGCACAGCGAACATTGCTGGGACTCGAAATTCGAACGTAAATTATGGCAAGTAAGTAACTCATCCAAAATCATTGTCATCTGGTATGGTATTGTTAATTCAACCACCGTTTAATGTTTTATAAAGGAGCGACCGACAGCTTCTGTGATTTATTTATGACAAAGAATGTTGCTGGGAGAACTGTTGTTGACATCGAGGTGTTTTCCCAGGAGGAATTAGCATCGTATGGGTAGAGAATTCCATTGGGAATCGAAACTAGGTTGCAGACACGGTTCGCAGAGTACAGTCTGCACGAAATAGGTGCACACGCTAAAATGATAATTATATTAAATTATTCTTGATATTGACGACGACAGCGGCGGCGCGGCGGCGACGACGGCGATGATGATGATGTTGTTGCTAATGAGGTGGTGGTGGTGGTGGTGGTGATGATGATGATGACGACGACAACCACGTCGACGATGATAATGGTAGTGGTAGTGGTGGTGGTTATGATGATGATAGTGATGACGATGATGAACACGATGACGACAACGGTGATGATGGTAGTGATGGTGGTGGTGGTAGTGGTGGTCATGATGATGATGAGGAGGAGGATGATAACGATGTTGAGGATGATGACCACGATAATGATGTAGATGATGATTGGGAAGTGGAAGAGGAAAGAGGGAGGAGAGGGGAAAGAGGAGGAAAAGGAGAACGGCAACGTCGACGATGAAGATAACGACGACCACGACAACGGCAACAACAACAACAACAACATCAACATCGATAATAATAATAACATCGATGCAAAGCACAATGAAATAAAAATGAAAACAAAAAGACAAAAATATACACTTGACAAGAACAGCAGAACACCACCACCACCACCACCACCACCACCTTAACCTCCACATGGCATCAAATCATCTTGTACCCGCAAACATCATGCACCACCACTACCATCACCACTATCACAACCGCAAGCACCACACCCATCCCTACCATTACTACTAGCATTGCCACCATCTACCATTCACCACCATCACCATCGCCATAACCTCCACCTAACACCAACATCAACATCAGCATCATCTTGAACCCCCAGCCTTTACATACTACCACCACCACCGCCACTACCTCCAATAACAAAAGTAGCACTGGCATCATCATCACCACCATCAAAGTTATCATCAGCCAAAATAGAAGCCTCTCCTAGAAATAATCCTTTCTACTATAGGCACAAGGTCTGAAATTTTCGAGAAAGTGGAATAGTCGATTACATCGACCAAGGTGCTCAAATGGTTCATATCTTTATTGATCCTGATTGCATGAAAGGCAAAGTCGTCCTCGGCGAAATTTGAACACAGAACGTAAAGCCGAAAAAAAAAAATGCTACTAAGCATTTCGTTCAGTGCAGTAACATTTCTGCTATCCACCGCTTTGCTGGATAATAATAGCGACCAAAGCTCCCTCAAATCAGACACCCATTACTTTAAACTGGATGATGAATACGTTAGACAATGTAGTCTCTGAAACACAAACACAAAGGTGGTACAGGCATGGGTGGAACGCTGTTTATTATAGGCCTGCACAACAACAGCAACAATAACAACAGCAACAACAATGAAACCACTACAAGCTACTACCATTAATTACTGCAAACTCCATTCTAACAGAGAAGCCTGCTCAACATGCTAATAATGGTAGTTCAATATCTCCTCCATTGTGTACCTTATCGTCATAAACCGATGGGGGGTGGGGGGCGTTAAATAACCGTTTATCTTTCATCTTTTACTTGCTTCACTCATTGGACAAACGCCGTGCTGGGGTACCACCTTTACTTTTCCAAAGCCCTTTTTTTTTCGATCGATCTCTTTTGCCGAATTGCTGGTTACGAAGACTCAAGCAAACCAGCGCCGGTTGTCAAGCATTGATGGGAATCAGACGCAAACACAGTCTCACACACGTGCACGGGGACATACACAAACACACACACTTATATATATAT
>NC_068991.1:45894992-45899977 GCF_001194135.2 Octopus bimaculoides | reverse complement strand
ATATAGATAGATAGATAGATATACACGCTTTCTCTATAACAAATTCCTACACAAAGCATCGGTTGGCTTGCCCAAGTTGTTGTTGCGCAGTGGGATTGAACCTGGCTTGCCCAAGTTGTTGTTGCGCAGTGGGATTGAACCTGAAACCGTGTGGTTGCATCTTACACACACACATACGCGCGCGCATGCACTCATACAGAGTCAGTATTTCCTGTGCGCAGGAAAAATGATGGTGGTCGTTGTCAATTTTTCCGATCACACAGCTGCTCGATGAGGGTTGACATGGGTGGACGGGTGATCTGAACTAAAACATAACGAAAACAAGAACAACGTGTAATCCGTCATCATGCACCACCATCACCACCACTACCACTACTACCGCCAACACCACCACTACCACTACTACCACCAACACCACCATCGCTAATTAGAACAACCATAACAACAATGACAACAGCAGCTTACATCTGCCAACATGAAACTCCACCCTCACCACCGCCAACAAAAACATCATCAACAACAACAACAACAACTACTACTACTACTACTACTACTACTACTACTACTACTACTACTACTATAAAAGGAACAGCAGTCGTAAGAACTATAGCACCACAACCAACTTCACCATTGCCAACACCACCACAGCAACAACAACATAAAGCAAAAGGGAGAATGAGAAACAAAAAAAGATGGCAACAACAAATAACCTCGACAAAACAAGAATAAATTGGGGGATGGAATTTCATTTTCGTTATGGTCTCACACTAAACAATATCGGTCTTGATGCTGGTTTATTTATTTATTTATGAGGATGCCATGCCGCCTACATCAAGCAGATGGCATTAGTAAAATTGGTAATTGCTATAATCTTTAAACACGGTGTTGTCGTCTGCTTTATACAATTCTGCTTGGCCTGTGGCGGGAATAATCAATGGTCGGTGTAATGTTATTAATATGTGACTGGACAAAATATCGCATTAAGATGTCTTCGCTGCAGCCGTCGTTGGGCATTCCGCTAATGTTCGTGTAGTATTATTATAGCGGTGTTTAGCATTATAAGACATTTTTTTTTCTCAGGTATGGATGATGGCGGTGGTGGCAATGATGTGGGTGAGAGTGATAGTAGTGATGGCCCCCTTATTATAGACACTGCGGGTGACACGCGCGCGAGTGTGTATATGTATGACTGTATGTATGTATGTATTTATGTATGTATATATGTATGTATGTAATATATATGTATATATATCGGCAGGAGCTTCGAAGCAACTCAAACGCTGACAGCTATTGAAAAGCGACATGCATGAAACTCTCGCACTTTGAGTTACATTGTATCTTCTGCCGATTAAGAATCCATCCATCCATCTATCCATCTATCCATCCATCCATACATACATACACACATACATGTGTACATACATACATGCATAAATCTATCCCTCAATATATATACATACATTCAGACAGACAGACACACATACATACATACATACATACATACATACATACATAAATACACACACACATACACACACATAGATACATGCATATATATAAGATTCTCTGAAGAATTTCTAATAGGAAATGTCTTACATGTTTTCTCTAAACATGTACAACTTGGTGATTCCTATTACGCAATGGAACATGTACAATGGTGAATAAATACTACCAAAAGCTTTTCCAGCTTGCAGTTTTGTTCTGTGTATATATATGCATATATGGGTACAGGACGTCACCAACTATACAAATTACATGAAATATGTAAAAACAGGACAAGTAAACACAGAGAATGAACCCTCCATCAGTTGTTGGCTGTCTATCTACCCCTCATTTCGAGCATTCCACGAAAAAACATTTAGGATTTATGGAGGGTCAAAGTTGGAACAAAAAGAGGACAGTGGAGACATACAAGGAAACCGAACGAAAACGAATATGGAGTATCGTTAGATCAGAAGGAGAGGAAAATAGTAAGCGCCCGTACCTATATATATATATATTGTTGAAAACAAACTCGGTGCCGGGCCGATCACCATAACAACAACCATAGCAACCTATTCAACATAACCATGGGATCATCTCATTCATCTCAGGTCACTGACTTAGTTGGACTATATATACTTCAGCAGTTCCATATACATTTCCTTAACATCAAGGGAGGCCTATACAGGGACGACGCTTTACTAGTTACCAAAAGCATGAATAAATCCTCCTTAGAAAGAACTAGAAAGGATATGCACAAATTCTTCTCTAACCTAAACCTATCACATTCGAAAACGCTCACAAAACTGCTAACTTTTTTGACAAAACTCTAAACTTATCCTTCCAATACTCCCCTTATCATAAACCTAACCAATATCTTGAATACCTTAATATCCACTCCAATCACCACAAATCCACTTTCGATAACATAATCAAGGGCATCTCACCCCACATATCCGACCTCTCTTCCTCTGAGGAAATTTTCAATAATCACGCACCATATTACAATCAAGTACTCGCCACTAGCGGCTTTTCCCAACAAATAGAATACACCCATAACACCAGGCTCAAACAATATATATCTCAAATCACATCTCAAAGACGCACCAACCGTCACAATCGCAACCTACCGCACACACTCGTTGATAGAACTCGGTAAGGTCTTACACCTAGGCTACCTAGACCCCACACACATACATTTAACACTAGGTCAAAAACTAAAACAACTAAAACAAATAACAACAACAGGTCTCGCCACCCACATACATTCTTCAAAAATATAGATAGCACTCCTTTATCTAAAAGCTTAGATAGCTCTACTCCCAGACACCCTATAAAAGCAGTAGACGCTCTATCCTGTGGTACACACATCCATTCTCACTTAACGTTAAGATCTTAACTAAATCCTTCTTTAAAATACTAGACTAACTTCCCTCGGCAACATAAATATCATTCTCTCTTTAATAGATCCACCCAACTTCGAATCTATTGTAGCAGCCTCAAATAAGGAAAAGCTTTCTCTTTACTATCAAAACTCACATAATTACAACTTTAGTCATACGAACACTCAACACACAGAGAGAGCTCAAGCCCTTGCATTAGACCACGACCAAAACCCAACCTATCCTACTGACACTGCCCGGAACACCACCACAATCTATTCTACTCTTACAAATAATGCAATTAATAACAACAATAGTAATAATAACAATGATGGTAATGATAACGTTAATAATACTAATAATCTAAACTTTTCTACCCCCTTCTCTAACCTCTCCTCTGACAACATTACCTCCTCCATTCCTGAACACATTCCCCAAAATTCACCTAATTATAACTGCCGTCCTGAAACCATCTGCCCATTACAAACCCATTGCAGAAGATATAATGTAATTTACAAATACACTGTCCTTAATCTATTGCACAACTCTACAGCCATATACTTTAGGATCAACCAAACCTTTTAAGTAACGATATGCCGCTCACCTCCATTCTTTTAGATACGATAAACATAGTAAATCTACAACACTCACCAACCACATACATCATCTCAAAAATACAAATATACCTTATACTCTATCATGGTCCATACTGGATTCAGGGCTTCCGTACCGAGGTCAACGTTCAACCTGCAAGTTTTGCCTGAAGGAGGCACTTCACATATTAAAGCGCAACTCTCTTGCACTGCTAAATAAACATAATGAGGCACTAAGCACATGCAACCACCGCTTTTTTAACACATTGAAATTCTACCATAAATCTAAATGCCTAAATAACCATACAGTATATTTCCACAATACCCCTTAGGTAGTCCCAATAACCTTATAAATCTACATTTTAGCTCCAAATCCCTGTTTAATTCCTCTTTCATACTCGAATATCACAACCATTTAACTATATTCACGTGTATATGCGTGCAAACATATATGCGCGCGCGCGTGTGTGTATGTGAATGGATATATGTATACAAGGAATATACATCTGCGTGTGTAGGGGCGATAATACATACAGATACACATATATATGAGTGCACACACGTACATATACATATGAGTACAAGTTGTATGTGTAGATGTTGATATGCATAAATATCTGTATAAATATCTATATACATGTTTAATATATGCATCGGTATACATCTTCACATATATATTTTCTTCTACTGCTAAGCGTTGACCTGTCCTCCAAGTAACCTAACCTATATTCCCAAATTCTTCATTCCACCATATTACTACTCCTACCCGCCTTTCTCAGCCCCCATCACTTAGGCTCTATCACTACATACCTGACACTCCTTTACTTTATACACTATTATACCTCTCTCTCTCTCTATCACCCCCATTCCTTCTATCTGACTCTCCTTTACTCTTTATCCTATGATCTTTTTACACAATCTTATCTTTCTCTCTCTATCACCCTTACCTCCCCTTTCTTACCATCAATTTATCTTGACTGACCACTAACTAGTACACTTTCTTCATCTCTTTATTATCTCCCACCCCGCTTTTCTTTTTTCTTTTTTCTTTTTCTTTTTTTCTATTCTTTATTCCTCTCCCTGTTATCGATTTGACCTAACTAATACATTCCCTACTTTTAGGTCACTTTAAATAAAACCCTCGATTCAATAGCACTGTGCACAAACTCTATACCTGGAATGACCAATTTTAAATACTACTGGAACTTACTCACAAGTTGCTGGAATCTTATATGTATACCATTCTGCCTGAATAATGGAACTGAAGATACAATATTCATGCATATCTCACGTCTATATTCATTCGTCCACTTCGATCTCTATTTCATATCCTATCTAAATTAACTATTGCTTAACCACTTTCTCACACCGTCTGCGATGAAGGGATATTAAAAATATCCCGGAAACAGCTGTAAGACCTTCTGTTTATAAAGGTTCTAAAATCTTTCACAGCCTTGTATTTTTATCTCATTCTGGAAAAAATGTTTTTATACATACATACATACATACATACATACATACATACATA
>NC_068991.1:45891393-45893222 GCF_001194135.2 Octopus bimaculoides | reverse complement strand
GACTTACAAATATATATAACATACAGAAAATTGCACTACTGGGCACTGCACACATCCTACGCAAAACACTTTCAATACAGTAACCATAAGAGAATCACAGCGAACCACAGCACATACCCAAGGCACACAGAGCTGCGCTCGGTAGTGAAGTGAAAGCACGTTATAAAAATAAAACTACTGAATGATAATAATAATAATAATAATAATAATAATAATAATAATAATAATAATAATAAATTCCCTGATGCAGTACCAGGCAGTGGCTCTCATGGCTTAACTGATCCTAACTGATTGGAAATGTTACCATGTACATTTTTTTGTCTTGGTATAAATGATGGGCTACAGCAAATATTCTGTTCAATACCAGAGATTTGCTGGTCAGTTGTTTGACCACACCCAGTTGAGCATGTCCCTCAGTGGCTGACGATATGTGCATCTCTAATCACGAGCAGAAGTAGGGCGGGAGCATCATAGCCATGTGTTGAGAGAAATTCTTTAGTGTTTGAATAATTCACCTTTGGAAACATGGGTGTTTTGCTCAACTTCCTTAAACAATCCTTATTCAGAGACCTTTTGAGCAGGATGGGCTACTCGACTTGAAGAAAATTCTAACTGGGCCCCCACCTGCAAGGTCATGAGCTGTTTATCTTGATATAAGATCACCATGCCGTGCACATATGGTTGTGATGCATGTGCCTGGTGTACCATTGTCAGATGGGTAGTCATGACGGGTATACTGGGCTTCGTATATTTTATCTTAGTGTCACTTTGACGGCATGTACTGCTCTCTCACTCAATAATAATAATAATAATAATAATAATAATAATAATAATAATAATAATAATAATAATAATAACAACAACAACAACAATAATAATCCTTTCTACTATAAGCACAAAGCCTGAATTTTAGGAGTAGGGGTTAAATCGATTACATCGACCTCAGTACTCCACAAAACAAATAGGGACAATGCACCACAATGGACAAGTAGGGTTTAATACAATGTCGTCTATAAAATTAAAAAATTAAAAAAGCAATAAAAATATTCCCGAAAAGCGGGGAGTTCCTCTCAGAGATAACCTAGGAAACACATACATCCTGGTTACCCCGACCGCCAAGAACACCTCAGGCGGGCACCTCACTCCCTCTCGACTTCTCCGGCCTACAAGTGCATGTTCAGAGTGGCCCCGAGAAAAAGAAGAATAGGTAGAACAAGAACAAGATGAAGAACAACAATAACGACTGTAACTGTGATCATCAAAATTTTGGTGATAATAGCCTTCAATATGTGGGGACGCATGGCTTAGTGGTTAGGTTGTTGGACACATGATTGTCAGATTGTGGTTTCGATTCCTGGACAAGGCGACGCGTTGTGTTCTTGAACACTTCATTTCACGTTGTTCCAGTCCACTAAGTTGGCAATAAAGAGTAATCCTGTAATCCTGTAATGGACGGTTTCCCGTCCAGGTGGGGAATTTATACGCCATAGAAAGCGGGGAACCAGCCCTGATGAGTCAGTGTGACTCGAGAGCGTAACTTAACCTTTTTTCTGTTTTTTTTTTTTATCATCCTCAGTATCATTACTAATCATAAATAAAACTCATTGAAATACGTTCAAGTTGCTGTTATATGAGGTCACTGGGTAAGATTATAAGAATCGTAATAACGGTAATTCTGAATGGGATCACTCTACCGGCTAAACATAACAGCTAAGTCTCCCTCCGAACACACTCCACCTTCATAAAAAAAAATGGAAGGGGATATTGGACAATGTAGTTTTTGATGTATATATATATATATATATATATATATATATATATATATATAT